>NC_056739.1:1237171230-1237286230 GCF_019279795.1 Protopterus annectens
TCTTGTCTCTTTGGTTAAGTGGTAAGACTTTCACCTTTGAGCCGTAGATACGTGATTTTGAAACTACTGGACCCTTTGAGCAACTAGAGTGACCTCTGAGTTTTCTTACAAAAAGAATACAACACATAACAAATCTGCCTTACTCCAAGCGCCTTAAGGCCTTTTCCCTCTACTCAATCTCCTATAGAGTACTGAGGAGTGATCTATGCGTGGCTTACAAGGCATCTGCAAACCCCACATTTAAGAATCTCCTGCATATTAGTCACATATTAAGTCAGACAGTACCAGAAATACAAGGTCTAGGGACCTGAATTATGTCTGTGACTACAGACCACACTGGGAGACAGATATGTGTCTTAGAGACTGCCCTCCTATGGAACAGGCTTCTGTTCACGTGAAGCTGTGTTTGTGTATTACCCAGTTTAAGTGCAGCCTAGATCAGTTGATGGGGGGGAATAGGAAATCTACATCTAGCCTGACACCCATGTCACTTATAGGCGGAGGTAGCTTATAAATGTCTGGCTCTCTGTCCCGTTTGGAGATGGGATGTCCTTATTCTTTTGGGAAAACTTGGCTAAGCTTAGAGAGGCCCACTCTAGGTTGTTAGCCTGGTAACAATCTTTGAAGAGTATGATTAACTGTTTTTTTATAATTTCTAAAAATGTGAAACTTACAGTTGTAGTATGTGCCAATGTTTTTAAAGAATCTCTTTATCTTTTTCTTTGGATACTTCAAGGAGCACATCTGTAAGAGGGTAGCTCTTGCCATTGATCCATAACTCCCCCCCCCCCCATTTTTAGCATAAATGCAGTATTGGGGTGTCACTTTGGCTCTGGATGATTGCCATTGTTAATGTTCACACTTAGTTAATGTTGGGTGACTAGCCTTGCTTTGATTGATCTTGCATACCACACACGAACACATGTGCATGTACACACAGATGCCTCCATCCAGTTTAGAGTATCCAGTCCATTTACTGCATGTCTTTGGAATGTGGGAAGAAAACAGAGCACCTGGAGAAAACCCACATGTACAAAGGGAAGACGGTGCAAAATCTGCACAGACTCAACACACAAGCACCCCAGCCAGATTATTGTGAGGCACCAACACTACCTGTTGCACCAAACGGGACTTGCTCTTTAGGTAGTTAACAACATATCCGATGAAACTTTCCCAGGCTGCTACACTTTCACATCATCTAGAGTGGTGCTCTGCCTTTCCCAGTCTTCCTAGAAGCACCGAAGCATGAGAAAGTTATTAGACCAGCTATACATAAACCAGGAGACTGAGGGTGGGGGTATGTTAATGAAGATGGCTTCACAGCTTACAGACTTGTCTTTCTGTTGTAATGCAAAATGCATATGTTCTTCATATTGGTCAGTGCTGCAGTAGACTTAGCTATATGGGTAATATCCTGCCAAATATATCGCAGTCAGACAACTTCCAAAGCTTTAGGGCACCTTCACACACCTGAACAATCAGGCAGCTGGGGATGACATGATAAAAGACAAGTTTGGGTGTCAAAGCAAGCCCTTCAGTATTTTGCTGCTGTAAGGCTTTCAAGGATGGATTATTCGGCATGTGCCATCACTTTTGCTGGGCACATGCTGTCCCCTTTCCAAAGGAACTTATTTCTTGCATATGCCAGTGTTTTCAAAGGGAGAACACAGAGGTTTTGCAGTCCCTAAGAAAATACTGTGAATTACTTGCACAGTTGTCATCTTTTGCATCTTAAGTCTATTCCTCATGATAACAGGACAGACATCTCTATCTGATTACCACCTAGACTATAGTGGCCTCAACTAAAGATTTAGACCAGGATGCAACATTCCGCTAATTGTGCTGCAGTAGTGAGTTAAGACCAAGTTTCTGCTGCATATATGTCTAAGGGTACAACTCGATTAAAAGGCTGTAGGAGTTTCTGCTGTTACTGTAAAGTGAGCCTTGAGTACCGAGTAAACAGGGTTCTCATACTTGACATGAGAAAACTGAATGCAGCTGGGCAGCCACTTACTGGATGCCTTTGATTTTTGGCTGCAGTAATCTTGGTAATCTGTCTTCCATCCCTAAAATGTCAGTTAGACTTTAAAGTTTCTCAGTCTAACAACTTTGTTTCTCACCTCAGATCTCACCCAACTATTCCTGTTTCTTCTCCAGTTGCTAACAATGTTCTGGTCAATTCTAATTCTTCATATTTGGACAAGGATTGTAAAGCCTTTGATGGGTTTCAAATGAGAATTTTTTTTTCTTCATCTCTAGCTTTCAGAATCCTGATATGTTGAAGTACTTGTTAAATTGTATGGACACTTTGAGGAACTTTTCTGCCACATTACCCTTGGAAGGGAATCCTTCACTTGAGGCTACCAAGAACACATATTTCTTCCCATTAAGATGTGAGCATTGTTTCAGAAGTTTACCTTGTCTTCCTTCGAGCAGCAAGGTATACCACCAGCTATAAAATGTTTCCTGGAGGATTTTTCTGGTTGATGTTTAATTCAGGTAGAAAGATTTCAGTGTTATCTTTCAGGTGCAAACCACTGTTTACTTATTTGACGTTTGAAGGGTGTTACTGAAGAGAAATCCATCCTTCGTCCCAAAGCCTGTATCAGCATGGACTTTGGTAGCTGTATAGCACAATCTTATCAGTCCACCCAAACAAAGGGAACAACCCCTGCATATATTTGATGTGCCTAGATGGATAATATAGCAGGGAGAGCTAATAATGTCAGAAAATTTGACCATCTATTTTGCTTCATTCATAAAGGAAAAAGTCTACCAGTAAACAGATTACATAAGTGATTGGCTTGCTTTTCTGCAGCAAGTATAATTAACTTCTGCAAGGTACTATAGCAATCACCCCACTTGTACAGCAGGTACATCTGTAGCACATTTCAAAATTTGCACAATGCATTTTAGCTGTCACCTTGTTTACTGAATTTCTTTTATAAAGTACTGTGTGCTGACCACACTGTTTTTTGGACACAGGTGTGCTAAAAGAGACCTGTAACTGTTCAAAGGGCATGATAGTATTGTTTTAGAATATACATACACATTGTGAGTAACCGTAAAAAATAATTTTTCCTGCAAAATATTTTCTCTTGGGTATACTTGGTGAATCAGGCTATCTTTGGGGAGACATCACTGGAAGAAATAACCTTACCTACACTCCAAGAGAAAGACATTTATTGCATTTTTTATAATGTTTTATTATATGGTTGCATTTTTCGATCATGGTAATAACTACTTTATTATACCAAAGACCCTATTATCACATCGATTCCCCATTAGAAAAAGAAGGGGCTTGAACTAGAGAAATATGCTATTAACACTAAGTTTTGTGTACTATTTGAGGTTGTTTAATGAAACAATGGTGCAAAGCCAGCATCTGTCTTCATAGTGCTACTGGTGACAATTTGTGAGGAGAAAGGAAGAAGTTTAAGATGGGTAAAACCCAGATGTGAGTCAGTGTTACAGTGCCATATGCCCCCCCCCCCGAAGATCTACTAGTATGGAAGTACAGTTACACATAATTATACTGCCCCCCCCCCCCCATTTTAGTTATGCAGACAACTGAAGTCAGTGGTTAGTAAACACATGAATATGCTGTGAAAACAGTAATGTAGGTATGAACAGATTGGTTTGGATTCTCTGTTTAACACTTACTTTAGATTTAAAAATGTTTAATGTTGAAAGCATATGTGAACTGGCTGCCATAAGGTATAGACTGCTTGTTTTTTGTCGCTTGGAGAAGGCTGCATGTAATATTTTTATTCCTTTGGATGTGAAGATGAGCCAAAGATGCTTGCTAATTTAAATATTTTGGGATACGGTATTGCTGAACTCATCTCTAGAAATAGATGTGTAAAAGTAATATGTTGTATAACATTTGACAACTTATGTGTATTTCAAATTTATAAAGTGAAGTTTTGAAATAATTTTGTCCTTTTGGCCTATGTATATCATAGTAATATATGATAAGTTACATAACTTCACTGCTGGGAAGTATATGTTGCAAAATATACAACAGAAGAGATTTTAAAAGCAAATACATTGTTTATTCACAAGTACTATTTGATTATAGTGGTTTGCACATTTCTCGGTCTGTATTTTGGTCTGGAACAGTTTGCAATGCATCTACCTCTGGACCTGAAGGTTTAGATTCTGGTCTCTAGCCAGCGCTGAAGTACTACTTACATTTGAATGTAGTATTTGGGAGGGGAGGGGGTTTGCTGTGCTAATAAATACCCTGTCCATGAGATGTTAAAGGAGTTTCTACTCCTCTTGATGCTGTTCTGGTGGGTGTTGGATGTTTGGGCAGAATAAAATGCATTATGCAGTGAGAAGTGAAATTGCCTTGGTAACTTGACCACCATGCACATTCTCATAACAGTACAGATTGTGCATGGTGACGGTAATACAGGCTGGCTATCACCATTACACTTTCTTCACTTCACTACCAGCCTTAGAGATTTGTGTGTACAATTTTAGAATACTATGTAGGAAAAGTGATACACAGATACTTTGTCATGTAGTAATTTTGCTGCTTCACTATGCCAACTGACAACACTCCATGAGCTTGGATAAATTAATGACCTTATTTTTCTTTTATTGACATACTTTTTATATATGAAACATAAAGATGTCATTGCCGTCCTGTAAATATTTGTTACAAAAACAGACTACACAAGAGCATTTTTAGCAGAATTTTACGCAGCTGCAATTTCTTGTATTCTAGATAATCCACTCTACTGCTTTCTCAACAACTTGTTTGTTGCCTTTCAGTTTTACATTACAGGCAGTGGTAAAAGTGACAGCACAGTGAAATGGGTGTGTAGCATTTACAGCTTCCTTTTTTCATGGAAAATATAGCTCAGATGACTTGTGTCGGCATCCTAGAGGAAGGGCTTTCTTCCTGACCAGAAACTGCCATTTCACATTTATAGTCAATATCACAACCCTTTCACTTTAACATCAGGACATTTATATTCGTATTATATGTTTGAAAAGGACTGTGTTTGTGTTGTATATATTTTTTTAACTGAGTAAGCCCACTATACTCAGAACCTTACTTTTTAAGAATGTGTATTGTCATCATAAATACTGTGTTTAAAACTGTACAAATGCTGCCAATTTATGCCACTGTTTGGCTTCATTTCAAATGGGGGGGAGGGATAAAGAAGATAGTAATCCCTACAGTTGAGGAAGTAGTTGTGTATAGAGTTGACCATACATGTCCTTTCTAATTAGACAGGAACAACATTGAGGGCTACTTGTATTAATAATTTAGTAGCATATCAAACCAAACAGTATAGGTCTTTCCAAATGAAAAAAAAAATGCCAGATTTAGCAAACTTGCCTTAAGGGATAATTTATACATCCTATAGGCCTCTACTACAGGAGGTTTAAAGTATTGTACAGTGAAGGTTCTAGCTTGGCTGGGTGCTGGAGTTTTTACTGAATGGTCTGTCTGGGTGACGTTTCTACCCTTTGGTTTTGATTTAACAAGCTTTCTCTATACTTTCAGTTCTTTTTGTGGAAGTATCATTTTTAGAAGCCAGTTAGTGAATATATTTTCCTATAATCTGAAGTGATACTCAGGAAAAGGACCGTTTTTAAAATAAAGGGTAGTGACCTCCCCACTCTCCCTGACACAGAAACAGGCATGCAGTATTGTGTCAGTCACTGCTTATGATCTCTCTGTCTAACGCCAAGCAGTGTGGAGTGCTTTCATTGTGTTAAAGCATACAACACTTTAAGTCAGGAAATAAACTGAAAAGGCCCTTAGTTTTAGTATCTGCAATCCATTTGCATGCATAGGAAAGAAAGAGCCTAAATCCCATTGACATTGATTGTGAGGTGTTCTAATAGGAGGTAGAAAGTTATTTGTAAGGTAGGATTAGCTTGATCTTTTTTCCACATGCTGTATATTTAAATGGAACCTGAAGTTTCACTGTGGTCTAGATTGGGATTGCTAAACACCCTGCCGTTTTTTCACGTTTAAAAAATGTGTGGGTGCAATACACACTATTTGCTACTTTTTAGGTTTAGCTTTGGAAAGTACCAGGAGAGTGACACAATTTTTCTAAATTAATGTGTGTGTCATACTGCTTTTAATGTGTATACCAATGGGAATTTGGGTTCAGATCACTGTGTTGACACCTCAACAAACCATGAACTGTGCAATTGCAATGACCCAGAGCAGTTGCCAAGTTAATGTACATGATCTCATGTTGTCCTTTTCATTCTTCCTTACCAACGGATTCGGATCTGACTCGGCAGCATTCTGTAGACTTTGGATCCAACGCTACTCATAATGTTCTTGTCTGTTACCAACACCTTGGATCTCGTTTGCCTCCATCGTGGTTAGATGTAGGTTCCACTCTGGAGCTGTAAGTGATTATTTTTTGAATCAAAAGGTTTGGATAGTGCTTTTCTTTCCTCCTTTTATATCCACTTGCTTCCTTTTTCCTCCCTCTTAGCATTCGTTGGGTGTTAGGAGTTAGTATAGTTTAGTGTTCATCTTGTCCTGTTTTAATCTTCTACTTCGGTAGTTCCTGTCAAATACTATTGCTGGTATATTTTCCTTACCTTTTTTTGGTAGTTTATAATTTACCAGTTATTACTTGTCGTTTTTCTTTGGGCTTACTCTGTTGTTGGTCTCTTTCAAAAAAATTGCTTTGGCTTATAAGGATGTCTGGTGGGTCTGATTTGTGTTTTTTTGTTTTTCTCTTTCTGTAGTCGGCTATGTCTGAGAAACCGACAGTCTTCAGAAGTGCACTTCTTGTGGGCATAAGATCCCCAATTCGGATGCAAACAAGAGGTGCGTTTTATTGTTTAGGACCTGATCACCTCAATACAGCCTGTTTGGTATGCTCAATATTCGACTCCAGAGCATTAGCTGACAGGTGCAATAAATTAATACTTAAAGGTCTTTTTGCCTGCTTCCTTTAGGGCTCAACCCCCCCCCCCCCCCCACCAAACCAGAAAAATCTGTTCCTTTGGAAACAAAAAGAGGTGTCCACCGAAGTCTCCTTGAGCTTCTTTAGAGCCATTGGAGAAGATCTGAAAAATCTCAGATCCAACCTTTTTGGATCTTATTCCCAGGAGCCTTCCTTTGGATCCTAAATAACTTTCAGATCCTATAGTTTCAGCTCCCATAGTGATTTCTCTATTTCCTTCTACCTCCTCATTATATCCCAGGACCTCGAATTAGACTTCCAGCTCTGCCCGCAGGAACCATACTTCAGAGTATACCATTAAGCCAGTGTCTCCTCCTTTACCAGGCCAAATTTTCCAGACTCTGGAGAAATACACTATACCCTCATCCACGGTGTCTTCCAGGTCTTCTAGGAGTTTAAACGAAAATACAACTGTATAAAATGGCTCAAAAAGGTAAAATCACTTTATTTGAACAAAAATACACCCAGTAAGCACTTTCGTTCGGAAACAGAACTTCACCAGACCCTTTTTCTCCAAAAAAGCAAAAAAAAAGCTAAATATACAATTTTTCTAGGAGTTTGTCAGAGGTGGATGTGGATTGGATGATGTGGAAATTTCTCAGGGCTCAGATCCAGAAGGGGGGGGTTGCCAGTTCTGTCCCCTCCTGGATCTGTGACTGCATCTACTTAGCCCATTCTGTCTCCTTCTCCAGTCCGACCAGTGGTTTCGAACCCCCAGCGTATGAGATCCCTGAGAGGTTCCACATCAGATACGAAGAAAGTACCTTCCTCAACTCGCACTGTGTCCCTGACTGGTTCTGCTCATATACCCTTGGATCAGAGCAGGTCTCCAATCAGAAGGGTCAGCACAAGGTCAGAGGGGTTGAGTTTGGCTCCAGTTTTGTTGGCTCTATCCCTTCCTCTTGGTGCCTCAGTCCTGAACAGCTCACATCCGATTCTCCCCTTGAGGCTCAGATCCAGGGGTGGGCCCGACCTACCTTCTTTGGAGGCTTTGGCTCCAAGGGGAGGGGAAGAGAGGTTTCCCCTGGTCCTTCAGCCCTCAAGGTAGTGGAAAGGGCTTTCTCTCCCCACAAGGAACTGTCTTCTGTTGTCTCTGATCCTACCCATCTCCCTCTGAGCCCATCAAAAGTATCCCACAGGGACAACCAGTTCCGGGAAGCCTACAAGACAGTTCCTCTAGAGGAATTTCCCCCCTGTCCGATACCTGTCCTGAACATCCCATGGAGGAGGTTCTGCTGAAGAGGGATGTGTAAGAGGAGACTCATGGAGTCTGTCAGAGAAGACACTGACTTCGACTTGAGGAGGATCCCCCTCATCACCATCTGATGACACCTTTGGAGATATCCTCGAGATCCTAAAAAAAGAAGGTTGGCTGGTCACCCCACTCACCTTCTCCTGAAGAAGCAGCGTTTCTGGAGGCTTTTGCTTCTGGACCATCTATGTCTTGGGTGACCCCCTGGTGGATGAACTGACTGACTTGATTTCCCGCTGGGCTTGGAATGAACTGGACACTGTCAAACCTATTCCCAGGTGAACAGACCCCACTGGAGTAAGGGAGGCTATGTGATTTTGCAGAGCCCTTCAAGACATCCTTTCAGTGCCCCCTTTGATGGCTCTTTGTTCAGGCTATCAGTTAAGGAGATGCTTACTCACAGCAAACAAGAGGGGGAAGACTCTTTCTGCCATATGAATAAAGTTTTCTACCCTTCAACAGACCTTATCTAGAAATCAAGGAGGTGGCAAGAAGATGTGGTTTCAAAAATCTGTGGACCTTTCCAGGATTCACATGGGGGTGGGATTTCTCCAGGGGCAGAGGAGGAAATGTTAATGGTAGAAGTTGCCGTAAAGGCAGAGGGGGCCCACAAAGCCAGGGCTTTAGAGATTCCCTTTCTGATGGCCCCTATCAGCATTCCTGAAATGTTGCCAGACTATCCAACTCTGGAGGCAGTCAGGGGTCCTTTGTCTTAGAACCTAGGAATCTTTTGCGATATCTGTCCAGGCATCTAGGTGCAAAGAATCCTATCCAGAGGTTACTACATACCATTTTCCCTTCCTCCTACTCAGAATCTTGACATTCCACACAGTCAGAGGAAGGATGCACACGTGAAATACAAAAGCTGCTACAGAAAAGTCATCCAAGAGGTCATGTCCGTCCAGATAATTCAGAGCTTACTCTCACTTCTTTTTAGTGTAAGAGAAAACTGGTGACTTAAGACCCATTTTGGATCTAAGCAAATTGAACCAGTATGTAAAGACGACGAAGTTCCACATGGTCATGGTTCAGTCCATCCTGTCTCTTCTGTGCAAGTACAATTGGATATACTCTATAGATCTCCAGGATGTATACTATCCCATTAAAAATAGGCGATCCAGGAGACCACTATGCTTTTGGTTGGGCGCCAGTCTTTACCAATTCAGAGCACTTCCCTTTGGACTCAGTCCCAGCCCCCTGGGTGTTTACCACATGCCTGGCAGTCCTTGCACTTCACTTGAGACTCAAGGGAGATTCCAGGTGTTTCCATATCTCGATTTGGCTCCTCACCGCCCCATCCAAGCATCAACCTTTACAGGCCAGGGACTACTTGCTCCAGGTTTCCAACACTTTAGACATCTCACTAAACAATGCCAAGTCAAACCTAGTCCCTGTACAGACCATGGAATTCATAGGGACTCTCTTGAATACTAAACTCAGGTGGCTTCCTTACCTGTCCATCACATCACTTTGTTGTGACCTCCGGTTTGGTCTATACTCTCTCACCTTTCTCCTCCAGCAAGGTTAGTACTATAAGCTCTGGGGTCAGTGTCAGCTGCCATACTTCTGGTCCCTCCAGCATTTTTTTTTTTTTTTTTTTTTTTTTTTTTTTTTATTATATATAATGCAAATCCTTCAATGGGCCTTGGTAGTACAGTGGTCCATGCTTTATCAGCCCCTATTGTTTCTCATAAGACTCGCTCCTCCAATCTGCAAACGTCATATTCGTTGGTGGATTCAGTCCAACCTATTTCTGGGCAGACTGCTAACCCTTGTGTCCCCAGTTGCCACAGTGACCACTGATGCGAAAGATAGTCCAAGGCATGTGGTCCCCTCTGGAGATCAAGTTGCATGTCAATGTCCTAGAGATGAAAGCAGTCTATAGTTGCAAATATTTCAAGATGTTCTTCATCTGGGGACTACTGCAATTCAAATAGACCAGGATGCACCCAATCTTATCTACTGCGCAGAGAGACCATGAGGGTTTGGGAATGGGTGATCACTTCAGACCGTTTTCTCATTGCAGCACACATTCTGGGGAAATCCAACGTACTAGCAGACGGGCACAACAGATCCATTCTGATGCTTCACAAGTGGTCTCTGAATCAATCAATAGTGAATATGATCTTAAGCCGCTGGGGCCAGCCTTGCTGCAACCTATTTGCCTCACGTACCTGTCAGAAAAACAAACTTTTAATGTTGAACGTTATATGGTCGACACCATATGATCGACATTTCAAGAGTTCGAAGGTTGAATTTAGTGGCGCTGTATGGTGCAGAATGGGAGAATTTCCCTTTTCTACACTGAAGTGCGGTCTCGGAGTTGGTATATTTAAGTAGGGTGTGTGGGGAGGTGCAGGGGGGCTTGACCCCCCCGCTCACATCGTTAAGGTATGTTTTTCTTTATATTTATTTATTTTTTTTATTCGGTCTTTCAGACTTCGACCATATGTTTGTGAACATATGGTATTCGAAGTTTTGAAAGTTCGAATATAATAGACCCATTTGCCTCACCCCTTAACAAGTGCAGCAAGTACTTCACTCTGATTCCCCCCTCCGGGGGATTCAGAGAGAGACTGTGATTCACGATTGGCCCCAGGGTCTCCTGTATGCCTGCCCACCTCTTTCTCTGATTCCTAAGTTCTTACAGAAAGCAAGCAGGTTAAAGAGCTTAGTCATCCTCATTGCTGTCTCCTGTCTTCTGCTGGTATGGTTCCCCATCCTATGGTCTCACTTGCAATATCCCCCATGGATACTGAAACTCACTCAGGATCTCCTGCCTCACCCATCAAGAATTCAGCACCCCAATCTCCACACCCTCAAGCTAACCGCATAGTTTTTCTGCTTCCATTAACAGTTAAACAGTGCTGGCTTTCTTCTCCGGTTTGCAGTATTACCTTGGCCTTCCAGAAAGATCTACAAAAGCAAATGGAAAAGATTTTCTGTTTGGGCCTCTAACCAAATAATTGACCCATTTTCAGTACCAACTTCGGCCATTCTATTTTTTTCTAACAACTCTTTTTAACAAAAGAACTAGTTTTTCTACAGCTAAACTTCAGTTGGCAGCTATTTCAGATTTCCATTTTGGAAACCGATCATCTTCTCTGGCTTTGTTCAAATTGTGTAGTGCCTTCATGAAAGGCATTTTTCTCCCCCAGTAAATTATCCTTCCCCTCCTTGGGACCTTACTATGGTCCTTCATATATATATGTATGTATGTATGTATATATATATATATATATATGTATGTAATATATATATATATATATATGTATATATATATATGTATATATATATATATATATATGTATATATATATGTATATATATATATGTATATATATATATGTATATATATATATGTGTATATATATATATATATATATATATATGTATATATATATATATATATATATATATATATATATATATATATATATATGTATATATATATATATATATGTATATATATATATATATATATATATGTATATATATATGTATATATATATATATATATATGTATATATATATATATATATATATATATATATATATGTATATATATATATATATATATATATATATATATATATATATATATATATGTATATATATATATATATATGTATATATATATATATATATATGTATATATATATATGTATATGTATATATATATATATATATATATATATATATATATATATATATGTATATATATATATATATATATATATATATATATGTATATATATATATATATATATATATATATATATATATATATATATATATATATATATATATATATATATATATATATATATATATATGTATATATATATATATATATATATATATCTAAATCTTTATATATTATATATATATGTATATATATATATATATATATATATATATATATATATATATATATATATATATATATATATATATATATATATATATATATATATATATATATATATATATATATATATATATATATATATATATATATATATATATATATATATATATATATATATATATATATATATATATATATATATATATATATATATATATATATATATATATATATATATATATATATATATATATATATATATATATATATATATATATATATATATATATATATATATATATATATATATATATATATATGCATATATAATATATATATATATATATATATATATATATATATATATATATATATATATATATATATATATATATATATATATATATATATATATATATGCATGCATATATATATATATATATGCATATATGCATATATATAAATAAATTATATTCTTTGTTCTATAAAACAATAATGTTTGTAAACAGATCCAACTTTTCTTTGCTAGCATACCAATTATAGCATTGAATTTCTGAATCCCTTATTTTATTTGCCGCTGGTTCTAAGTATAATGCAAATAACAAAGGGGAACAAGGACACCCCTGCCTGGTTCCTGTACTCTAACATAAATTATCAGAGAGGAACCCACCCACTTTAACTTCTTGCCTCTGATCTCTTGTATATCCTCCTAATCGGCCTTATAATTTTATCGGGGAATGCAAAGGCTTCCATTGCCCTGCTCATAAACTCACAGCTTACTCTGTCAAATGCTTTCTCTGCATCGAGACCCACCAACAATAGTGGTATTTTTGTACATTCTGCTTCCCTTTGAATCATCCTTGTTCTATTAATGTCAAATGTTTGCCCCCCCCCCTCCACAAAACCATATTGATCCATATCTATCAATTTTAGCATCACTCTTGCCATTATTTTAGTCATTGTAGACAAACACTTTATAGTCATGGTTTAGGATTGAAATGGGCTTGTATGAAGCTGAATCTGATGGGCCATTATCTTTTCTAGGCATTATAGTCACCTCCATTTTCTTCCAGGATGTTGGTACTTTTCCTGTTCTTAAAATACTGTTGCACAAAAGGTTCTAGAGCTTTCAGTTTTTCCCTCCTAGCTTCCAAACTTCCACATGAATCCCATCTGTTCCTGAGGACTTTCCAATGGATTGGTTATACATCACCATTTTTATCTTGTCTCCTGCTAACCTAACTGTTAGCAATTGAGCCTCATTTACCTATAACCTTGGCATATTTAATTCTTCCATAAAACCTTTCCATTTGTACCTTTTCTTGATTTCTATATATCTCTGCCTTATACAGACACCATCATTTCTGAAATATTTATAGTACCCCTGCAGAATCTCTTGTGTTTCTTGTTATAGGCCCCCTAAGCTTGGTGATTAACCCTTTCTACTTTCTGTTGCTGAGTCGTTGTGCTAAGTTTTTGTGCTCTGGAGTTATCAAAAAACAGTTGCTTAACAGCAATCTTTCTAAACTCATGCATATTATCAAGGTAATCTTTTATTTTCTGCTTAGCATTCTGCAATTTATCATCTTGTTCTGTGAGATTCCTCCTATTCTGCAATACTTTAACATTTATCAGTCCCTCTAAATAATTCTAGTTACTTCTTAGTCATATATCTCTTATTTCCACCCTATTTTTAAATTCCATTTTAATTTTATTCCACTTTCTATCTTCTCTAATAACTCCCAAATAATTTCCACTACCCATTTTGTAAATTCCTCTCTCCAACAGATAGGTGAGAAAACACCCAATGGTCTCATTTTTATTTCATTACCCTGCATTTTTATTTTGGTTATTATTGGTGCATGACCTGAAGTTATTGTTGGATGTGTATCAAACTTTCAGTTAAATGCACATGTTCCTGTGAAATGCAAGTTCCATCTAGCATAGACTAGCCCAGTTTTTGTATCTTGGGGAATATGTAAATTCACTCCAAACACCTACTATTGAATTCACATCTTCCATGCCAAATATTTTCATACATTTCTTCAAAAAAATCTACCCTCCTTTGTTATATTTTCCTTTCTGCCCCTGACACATCTTCACTGTTGCAAATCAAATTCCAGTCCCCACCTATAAATAATGTTCCATGCTGAAAGCTGATTATTTCTCCAGGAATTTCCTTAAGCTCCATTCTAGCAGTTTTAAGTGGAATATAAATATATGCCAGTGTAATCCTCCTCCCTTGCCAGTAACCCCTTACTACTGCAAATCTACCGTTATTATTTTTTTTTATCATCTTCTATCCCTGTTGGAGTTCCTCTTGGAATTAATGCAAGTACTCCTGTTTTTCTTTGGCCCGGGTATTCTGCTGAATAACCTTCCTGAAAGGCTTTCTTTATCAAGTTTACATGTTCAGTTCTTTCCAAATGTGTCTCCTGTAGCATAGCTGTTTGCATTCTGCATTTTTAATATCGTTCTTTTTTTTCTTCTTTGTATATATCTGGTAGACCAATAACATTTAAAGATACTACAGAAAGCATTGTTATGTTACAAAGTTATTATTCCCACCTTTTATGTGTAATAGCTTTTTTGTTTAGTTCCAGTTTTGTGTTACATGCATACACTGTTTGGCAGGTTGATCTTTTATACATAGGCTCAAATGTATATGACAAGAAACAATCTCACATCTTACAAAACTTTTTGTTTTGTTGAAACCCCTCAAAAAATACACATCTTATATACCCCTAAAAACCTGTTAACTTAATACTAATGCACAGAAACTGTGTGTAGCTTCAAATATTAAAGCTTTATCCTTCTAATAGGAGCAATTGTGCCAAACTGACAGCTATACTCTCGGATTTAACCTAACAGGAAGAGTATCCATGCTAAGATGCTTGGTACAGCCTCGGCTTCTACTAAATGCTGTTTGGATTTGTCTTGTCTTTATTGCTGTCTCAGAATGGGAAAACACTTGAGTGCTTTCAGAAAACATTATCTCATTGCTATTGAAAGTAGTATTCTGTTTTCTCAGGTTGTCTCCATGGAAACATGAGAACCAGATACAGAGTTGCTTCTACAAGCATTTATTTGCCAAAGGAAAACTTTATTATATTCAGATTTTTTCATTTATTTGCTTTCTCTTAAAACTTGTTACTAGATCAAACCAAGGACCTTAATCTAGTCATTCCACTATGCAAGAATGAGAAACAGGGAAAAAAGGGCTTGCTTTACTTTAGTATCCCAATTGCACTTGAAAATAACTGAACTTTTTATAGTATGCAGATTATATCATACAGTATAAAATACTACTGTTAAGAACAAAATTTTGTTTTACTTAGTTAACTCTCTCCCTCCTCTTCACTTCTCCCAAGTGTCCTTCCAGACATTGACATGAAGTAGGCATATGCTTTAGAGTCCCCTACAAGCTTAACAAAGTCTGAAAAGTCCAGTATTTCCAGGTTATCTTCTTTTGTCATGTTGCACAAATGTAATGCTTTGTAATCCCACATTTATTTGTCTTTTTATGAGTTTCTGGTTTTATTCTTGTTTACCTCCATCTCTCAAATCCAGTCTGATTCATTTTCAACATACTCTTGGTTCTTCTAGTCATCTCTTGTGTGTTTTCTTTGTATCTCTCAAGCATTTTCTATTGAAATATTGGAAAATATTTCACTGGCATAGTCTCTCTCTCTCTCTCTGGGTTTTATTACTGAAAGAACAAGAAGAAAAATCTCCTCCTAGTTCACAGCTCACGTTTTTATTTGTATTTCCTCCTTGGCATTTTTTCCCTCCAGGAAAGGCTATTCTGAAGATAACTGGGTATAGCAGTTTGAATCTCAGGCCTGCTTCTTGGCATTCCCTGATTAGTAGAATAAATTTACTCCTCTTCTGCCTGGTATACAGTGAGTAATCATTTTCCACAAACACTCTGTCTCCCAGTTTTAGTACTTTGTCCTTGTCAGAATCAACTCCTGCCTGTAGGATTACATCTTTACTGTTAAAGGTCTGTTTGCTTTTTCATGGCCAGGTTTGGAGCATCCACACGATGTGCCCTTTCAGTTAACTGCTCGGGTTTTTCCTATGTGGTCTGTCCTCTAATTCTTTTATTTTTCTGAAACATTTCTTCTTGAGCAGTCTCATTCAGCAAGTCTTTTCTTCATTTTGACCTCTAATTTTTGCAATTTTATCACCACCTCTGAATATCTGTTTAAAGTTTCTTCTATTTTTTCCAACCTTTTATTATTTGAGTTGATATACTCCATCAGTGTTTATTTTAATCACCTCTGAGTACATGTGACTTATTTTTTCCTAGCTAATGGAAGTCCTGTCTTGCACCAAAGCTGGAGCTTGCACTGCTTTTTGCTGAACAGCTGCAGAATTCTTCCAGTTAGTGTTTTTCCTCACCTTTTGTGATTGATTTTCTTTCAGGTTCTCTGAGCCAGTTACTGAAATTTACCCAAAAATGTAAGTTTGCTGGCTCTCTTCCAGGTTTTTTTTTTCACACTGGGAGGGCAGAAATTAAGCTGTTACTCAATGTGCAGCCATCTTGGAAGTCCCCAATTTGGAACCATCATGGAGTCCCCTAACAATATTAATGTACTGCAGAAAGGGTTAACTCAGACAAGTGATTGGTGCCAAAGCCATGGATTAAAGTTAAATAAAAAAAAATGCATTATTATTCCCTTTGGGAAAGCTGACATCCCTGCTAATTACATTTATAGACAGCACCACCTCCCCAAGTGTAGACCCAGTGGTACATGATCTGGAAACTCAGACTGATAGCAATCTGAACTTCAACCACCGTGGTAAGGAAATCCTTCTATGTGGCACATCTCATAAGTAACAGCATCACATTTAGATCCAAGGATGGTATAATTCTGTTATACTTGGCCCTCATCGGACCAATAATTGAGTACAATGCTCCCTTTTGTTAGGTATGTACCTTACCAGAAACCCACAAGAGCTGGACAGATCACCGAGGTTTCTCATGAAAAAAGTAGGTAAAATGTCCTACACAGACTGAAAGCCCTATCATTGTATTCTGTGTTCTACAGGATGCTAAGGTGTGACCTGTGCTTTGCTTACAGGGCAGTCACTGACCCAACCCTGTTGGATTTGCTGTATATTTGTAAATCAAACTGCACGAGGGTCATTCGCTCCAGGAATCTTGACCTAGCCTTTAACATGAGCAAATCATGCTGGAGAGAGAAATACTTCTAGAGACTGCTAGTTCTCAAGAACAAGCTTCAAAATCATGTGAAACAGAGACCCTCTCTGACTCTGTTTTCAAACGCCACCTAGATCAATGGATGGGTGACCACAAATTCACTCCTGGAGTGGTGCCCATGTCCCTCATAGAGACGGTCAGTATTAATTACCATAGACTGTTACCCCTGTGAACTTTACCTAACCACTGACAATTGGGACAACTCATGATAAATATGACTAGGCTTGTAAGGGCTCTATGGGTGTTAGCCTAGTAACCTTCTATGAATCTATGACAATGTTGTTATGCCCTTAGGA
The DNA here is from genome assembly GCF_019279795.1 of Protopterus annectens. Classification (NCBI taxonomy): domain Eukaryota; kingdom Metazoa; phylum Chordata; order Ceratodontiformes; family Protopteridae; genus Protopterus; species Protopterus annectens. Next base: position 1,237,188,835 of record NC_056739.1, read on the forward strand.
TTCAGGTTGTTCAACATTAGGGCATTAATACATAGAAGAACTGAGCCTTTAAAATTTAATATATGTGAAAGTAGAAATTATATATTTCCTTGGAAGGATTATATGCATCAAAATTTAAATTTACAGTTAAAAGAAAATTATTACAATTTAGGATAACTGAGAAAAGAAAATTCATAAAATTTTTTTTTTTTTTTTTTTTTTTTTTTTAAGGTTGTCAGGATGTGCATGGTATTAAAGTTGTAAATGAAGGAAAGTTATGGACTAGGGGAGGAGAAGATCACATCAGGCACATGCTACAACTTGTTAACTATCACATCGGACACATGTTACAACTTGTTAACAAGATGTGATAGTAATAAAAAGAAGTGTTAAGTACTGGGGGCAGCCAAAAGCATTTTTTTGCCCCCTTTGGGAATTAATTACATTTAATCCAGGATTTTTCCAAAATAAGATTTGGGGAGTTTGGACTTTTCAGAAAAAAAAAGTGTAAACCATATTGTAGGAAATGTGGAAGTGAGTAGCATTTTTGGTTTGACTGTCTTTCTTCATTAATTAGAGTGTTAATTTGTGAAAAAGAAATGCTAGGAAATTTTTATTTGAAAAATATAAAGGTGTGTGGATGGATGGGGTAAGAAAAGGAAAAGAGGAGACAAAAGGTTTGGAAAAGAAGGAATATGAAAGCAAAATACATGGAAAACTAATATAAATGAAGTAGAGCTGAAAAGGAAAAAAAATGGTATCAAAAATTAAATATTACTATTGTATTGATCCTTGAGTAAAAATGGGGGAAGAATGCAAGAAAGCAATAAAGAAAAGGCAGGAAATATTTTAATTTTAGGAAGTGATGGTCTGTGGCATTCTGCCACTGGAAAGCAACATGAAATATAAAATGATAGAACAAAGAGTTTGTAATAGCTGCAATATTGAGATGTCACAACATTGTGTTTTTTTTTCCTTTGTAGGAGAAATGAAGATTTTGGGCATTATTCAAAGATTTTTATGTCTGAAATATTTAAAAAAAATACTGCTATATTCCCCATACATCACTATGTCCATAAGGTTGGGAGTGAAAATGAAATGGAAAAATGAGATATAAAATTGTATTCATCACTACTTTGGTGTTTGTGGAAAAGATGTGAAGATTTGCTGTATAACAAAAGATGGTAGTAGTATGCAGTATAAAGAAATGATTATGGTGGAAAGGGTGGTGGGTGAAATGGGGTTTACGTGTATTTAGGAAAATAAACATTGCAATAAAATACTTGATGTTTAAAGTCCGACATAAAGTGTAAATGTAATGAATGCACAATAATGAAAGAAAGATGGAAAATGTTAATGTATTAAAGCACCCCTACTCTTTTTGATAGGTGTCATGGGATCTTTCACATTCACCTCAGCTACCACCAGTTCAAGCAGATGGAGCCCTTGTTTTTTGTCTCATCTGAAGGACTACACTCTATTCAGGAGTGCAGCACACCACTTATGCTGCACTGCAGTGTCAGCAGTCCATTTACCTGGTGTGGGAATATAACCAACATGTTGTGCCATTGATCTAAATAGTGCATGATCTTGCATTACAAACCTGCCTCTGGTTCATAGTTGGTATACGTACACAAGTCTAACTATTCCAGTTACTTCTGTGAGCTAATACTTTGCATACAGTAGCAGAAAAGTAGAGTAATAAATGGTGTTACTATTTTAATATGGCTAGATTTAGCTGCACCCCAGAGGGCAAACCATGGATAATAAACTGCACACACTGTTAGGTTGTGCCATAGGAGCTGCATAAAGTGCAACTTATTTTTTGTAGGGGATCTGGAGTGCTTGAACTGCTGTTGGGATGACCAGGACCGTTGTACAACATATGCAGTATGAGCTGTATAGACCTGTTCCCAGCTGGACATCATGGATGATTCATCCTATTCGGTATTTGAATGTACACAGCAATCTCCATCCTTGCGTGCTGTGGCATGTGAACAATTACGGATATTTAAGAGGGTATCCAAGAACAGTTACACCACCTTAACACCAGTTCAGAGGTTTGCTTTACAGTTTTAGGTGTCACTGACGACCTTAATATTGACATCCAGGCCATAGTGGACTTGTAGAGAATGTTGTATATCTGTAGGAACGGGCTTCATTCTTTAAACTGCTGCCATCTCTTGTGTGATGGCAGATGGATCATCACAGATTTTTCTGACACCGTGAAATACATACAATGTCTGTGTACATAGTTTTTTCCAAAGGGATGATCCCAGTTGAACATCATTTTGGTGGGTATAGACCTTGGGTGTGGTGTATTGTTGCTGCCAATAGGCAAGGAGATGCACAACTAGAGACTAGTACTGGTTATTTATTTATTTATTTGCTGATATTTGTTGATTGGGAAGGCCCACTGGGTCAGAAACCCATTTCCAGTGGAGACCCAGGGATTACAGCTCCACAGTGAGTAAAATAACATTAGATTACAGAAGATAGTTAGACAATTTTAGAAAAAAAGACTTTTATATAAAAAATATAGACAATTATCACATCATAGCAAACTTCTTTACAAATACTGTAGCACCTTCTGTTTATCATAGAGGTGAAGGTAAAGCACCTTCTGTTTATCATAGAAGTGAAGGTAAAGACATCTTGTAGAAAAAAAAAGAAATTATATTTCATTCAATTTAAGTACATTTACCTTAAAAAATGAGAGATACACTAGTATCCCACTCACTGTATATTTTTTTCACCAGGGAATGAGTTAGGGAGAAATAGTAGGTGGATTGGTTGTTAGTGATTGGTTATAGCTTTGGACAGAGGAGTAATAAGATTATGGGGGTCTGGTATTAAGGGAGCAAGGACATATGGGGTTGTTAAGATAGAGGTACATATTGTGGAAATATATCGGCTAGTACATTATTCATGGGAATACAGCCTGCGGTCATGTAACTGGTGTATCATCATTCTCACGCACTCCCTGCTCATTACAGCTATGTACGAATGTACGATTATCCCAAATCAAACATCTTTTTATTTGGATTAAAGAAATGTATAGCACGCCTTACAGGCAAAAGCAGTTACTTGTTGAGAGAGTATTTTTGTCCTGAAGGGATGCTTCAATTGGCTTGATGCCTCTGGTGGTAATTGCAGTACTGATCATCGAAGCCATACTGCATAATATGGTTGTATATACTCAAATATACAGGCTACAGTCCTGTATAGGAGCATGTGCAAAGGGCTGACAGACCTGTGATGGTATCACTCTAGGCACAGATAAGAGGCCAGGGCAGTACTACTAAAAAGGTAATGTTCCTTGCCCCTGTTTTTGTTTCCACCATGACATGCATGGCAGTTGAAGCACACTATACCCATCTCCCAAAGAAAAGATTGCACCGGCTGGGATAAGATGGATGACACACAAATCAGGTACATCATCGATAGTGCACATAGCTCAGGCAGCTGCAGCATGTACGTAGTGTATTTGATGGGTAATCTGTGAGTATACCAATGCCAGATGCACGCCAAGTGTGTATGAAATGGAGTTTATTGGTTATGCCCTCAAACTGAACATGGCATAAAGTGATGTGTTCTGTGGTGTCACTCCTCTGAAAACTTGCCACTGTGCATATTGTGCATTCTGATGTTCAGATATGTCTTCTGCTCATAAACAAGCATTACCATGCTGTAGAATCTTGTACACAATACAGAGGAGACAAACCCATATTTGCTTAAGAGAAACATCAGTCAAAATGGTATGACATTATGCAGGACTACATGTGACCTTTTGTTTGGGACTTTACAGCTGCCTCTTTTTGTGTGAGACTTTTATTGTAGCATGTGCTATTTTGTCATTGGGTGTGTACTTTTGCCACAGTTTGGACTGAATTGTGTGCATGTCTCTGCTGTTGCTAGATGTTCAAGAAAATAAATTCCATGTTTTGAGGAAAAAAAAAATAAATGTGTGCTCAAACTTTTCTCTGGCAACATAGGATATATTCCAACTACATCATCAATCCCACTCGTGCTTGCAACTAAGCCTTGTAAAAGCAGAAAAAAAAATTAAAACTTTGAAATGTGATCCGTTAGCTGGAAATGACAAAAGAATGCACTTGCTCTGTAATTTATTGCCAGAGCAAAAAGTTTACCTACAAATCTTTGCAGCACAATCCTTCAGCTCACTGTTTTCTGAAAGGTAAATGTTAAAAACAGTGAGACAAAAGCCATAAAAAAAACACACAAAAATATTTTTTGTAAGATAAGCCTACTCCATGCTCACCTAAATTATATATACCAACTCCACGGTCACTCCACATTGGGAAAAAAATGGGGGAAAAACCTGAAAAGCTCTACTCCAATGCATTCTACCCAGCACAGTGTAGTGAAACTCGCTGTAACATTTAATTTTCAGAATAAAACTAAGGCATACTCTTTGTTGACTTATAAGAAAGCTGATTTTAATTAAATTACAATGAAGATCTCAACAGAGGTTTTAAACACCAGTGAATGCATCTGAAATAAAAACAGTACAGCTGTTCTTGGAGTACAAGTCCACAAAAACAGCAATATAAAGCCAAGCAAAATTTATTAAAATAGCATCATCAGTTCAGTAAGCGCTTTTATCTCCTTGTATGAGACGACATCAGACCGAATAATGTTAAAAACACATTTAAGTACACAAATAGTCACATGGAAAATGCCCTTTCTCAGGCACATTAATGTTTTAACACGTTCCTCTTCAAACTTAGTCTAGCTTGCATTTACTAGTCTTAGTGATTACCAGGAGTGTTTTTTTTCATCCCCCACCTGAATTGCATACTTTTGCTCACGTTTTCATTTGTATAATTCTCTAGTGGTACAACCTACATAAAAAGACACGCAGGACGTACAAACTGCAAGTGTACAACAAATTTCTCTTTGCAAGTAAAGCGTCCCTTAATTTAAATATTATAATCATTGATACTACACTTTTTTTCTATACCAGTGAACAGATAATCACAAAAGTTAGTTATGATATTTGAACATAATTAACCAGCTTTGTGCAGTTTGCTTTGGGCATATTTAACTTGGATTGAAAATAATTCTTAAAGCTCTTTGACCCTGTTTTGTACAAACATTGGGTACTCCCCTACAACCTTGTTTGCTTCCGGACAACTTTTTAAAATTTTCCAGTTATATTTTTTATAACTTTGTCATCAGCACTGTTACTTATTTGCATGGACACCCTGTAGTTGACCTCCTTGGGTTTTATAGCCATATAATTTCCTTGTTTTTTCAAATTATACATTTCAGTGAATGTTTCCATCAGTAACCTGGTGGGGTAACCTCTACTTACAAATTTATTACATAAACAGACACTCTAATTCAAAAAAATCTTAATCTTTTACTATCAGTCTGTTGGCTCTCATAAGTTCTCCCTTCACAATATTTATTTTTTAGGGTGCATGCTCTTAGTGTAAGAATGCATTGTTTTGAACTTCCTTATTAAATATTTTGTTTATTAATTTTCCATTCTTCTTTAACATGGTTATGTCTAAATAATTAATGTTATCTAAGTAACATTCAGATGTAAATTAAAAAAAGAATTGATATTCTTCAAGTAAGTTAGAAAATTACTCAACATTTCTGTGCTCCCCCTCCAAACTATAAACACGTCATCAGTAAAGCATTTAAATAATGTAATATTTGCATACATGCATTCAAAAATGTCCTTTCTCATCTATGCATGAAACTAGTGGCATAACTGGGATCCAAAGCAGCCTCCATTGCCACCCCATTAATTTGGCAAAAAAAATCTTATCATTGAATTAATAAAATGTAGCTCAATATTATATCCAGTATGTCCATCAAAAGATGTACTGTATTTGTATTATTAAACAACAATTTGGAAATAATTAATTCCATACTGTTTCCATACCTTCATCATTAGGTATAACTGTGTATAATGATTTTATGTCAAGGGTAACCAACACATCTGTCTTGTCTACTATTGTACTATCTATCTTAGCTTTAAATTCAAATGTGTCTCATAAAAGAACTGCTAGTGCTACAACTTTTTGTAGATGCCTGTCTACAAAAATTGACATAGCCTCAGTTTTACCTTTATTACTGGTAACTATGGGTCTTGGGGGGGGGGGGGGGGTCCAAATCGTTATGCAGTTTAGGTAAACCGAAAATTCTGCAGAATTTCTAATTATCAGCCAGTAAATATTTTCTGACTTGTCCTGTTATTACAAACCAATCTTCTATCAAGAAATCAATAAATTAATATGCTTTAACTTCCAAATGGGAGACAGGTTTATAAAAATTACCATCTGACAGCATTTCATACAGTTTAGTGTCATACATCTCTTTATCTAGTACAACTAGCACATTGCCTTTATCAGCTTTAGTTGTAGGAATATCATTGTTGTTTAACAAACTATAAAATACACACACCTTTCTTTTTCAGACATATAGTACCTAGAAACAGTTTTTTTAATTCTGTACTTTGCAATTCAATGGTCATCAGAAACATTTCCAGTTCAACGATGGGTTATACACAACATTTTTAGTTTCAGATTTATACAGGAACTTAAAAATTCAACTTTCTAATATAATCCCTGAGGCAGTTAATTATATCACATTTATTAGCCATTTTGGCATGAACAAATTTTCAGCCTTCATGCTTCATTAGCAAAAACAAAAGATAAGAGTTGTCAACAGTACCTAATGTCTATTTTGATAATTCTTCCATCCTTCCATCCCTTCCAGTTTATCTTCTTTAAACTTCTGTTCCTCAGTACATTTGAAGAAGCTGCTACCTCTGCCCATGTTCTTTCTGATGTTCCTACTTGCTAGTACATCTGCACTGGCTGAAAAAAATGGAGCGTTGTTAAGATTACATTGTTAGTTTGCTTCATTCTCATCTCTTCCTGGAATGTATGTAGGCAAGCTACTAGTCTGTGCAGTATGGGCTGTATGCTGTGACCTAAGTATGCCATTCTCCTCATTATGAATTGAAACACCATTTTCATTTCCTGTTTCTCCCTCTCCACTTCCTTCCCTTTTTTTCTTACCTTTGCCCTTGTTCAAATTTCAGATAGGCCAGTCCCCCTTAATACTCAGCCAGGTCTGTTATGAATTTTTCTTTTCTTTTTTTGAGTAACTCATTTTTTAATAAGTTTATCCTGAATCAGGCAGAATTTGGTATCAAAATTCACTGGTGGTATATTTTAGAGGAAAAAGGCTTCCCGAAATTTTTCATTCAGACATACTAGTTCTAGTTTGCTTAAATTAATTAACATCTCCACCTACTGTAGACCCATCTTTTAAGTTTGACTCATTTTTCTACAAATTCCTTGGGTATGTCCATCTCCAACTGGCGTCTTGTTGATTTCTTAGACCTTTTGGCACTAACATACAGTTTAAAAAATATAAATTGTTCCACTGCTGGTGCTTCCATTTTAGCAGATCCCTCTCCAGCTCTCAAAAGCCTTCAGCTGAGTTGGAAGTTAAGTAGCCTGCATTTGTTTGTTCATCACTGCCAAAGGGGTCTATTGATGGATCCAAACATCCTGTGAGAGCATCATCACATCTACAAAAAACAGCATTTGTATTGGAATTGTTAATCCTTGAAACTGCTGACCAAGCTACACACTCCTCCTGGTTAAGAATAATCTAACCATTGGGTGTATCATGTAAAGTGAGTACTGGATCCTGCTTGGTTCTCTATGAACCACTGAATTAAATCCAAACTGAAAAAAAAACGGACTCCTCAGTGACTGTGTTGACTTTAATAATGAGACTTGACTCTATGGCATTGAGACTGAAAAAAGATCAGATTTTTGAGACATACTCCAATTTTAATTGTATTATTAAAGATGGTGCAGTTATATGGCAGATCACATTACTGATTTTGAACAAAGATATAGTCAGATGCATAAATATTAAAATGGAGTTCCCTGTGTAGTTCTTGCTTTTAAGCAGATGGATACTACAAACTTAAATGTAAAAGACAGACATTACCAACATGTATTGCACTTTTATGTCGGTGATTTTGCAGTAATGAAGTCAGCGTCACATTTTTGGAGGAAAGACATTAGGCACTGCAGTGGGCATCAGCTCAAGTCCTCACACAGCATATTTCACAGAATAGCAAGTTGGGCAGACAGAACTGTGACCTCCATTACTGGGTACGACGATTTTTTTTTGGATATATTGCACAAACCCTCTAGTTCTTGAAGTAGACTGCTAACAGTTGTTAGGTTTGCCTGAAGTATGGAAGATTTACTTTGACTCATTGTTGGCATACCTCAGAGTACAACAAGGTAGTTACTGTAGATCTAAATGAGTTTGAACTTGGCACTTAGTGCCTTCATATAATTTTGCACATTTCATTACCCGGAAGCACTGTGAACACAGAAACCATCAGAAATTTTAAAGACCTTTATTCATTGTTAGATAATTTTGTGGTCTGTTTCAGAATTTACATTGGGAAAACAGTGGAATTGTATAATGTAATTACAGATAATGGCATAGAACTTCAGTACTGAAATGTATGACCATGGTGGTAAATGGTCCTTGGAACAATGAGCTATTAACCCCAATTTGACACTAAAAGAAATAAAAGTGAAAGCTAATAGTGAATGTTCTAGGGAAACGGGGTTTCATTAGTGTTTGGGCAAAAATACTATGCTGATTGTCTGTCTGTAGCTACAGTTTGTACCAGCTTGCTGTTGGTCAGAACCCAAATCTTCCTTATGTCTTAAGTTACTTACCATAAGGAACATGGCAGTGGGAGTGCAAATTTTAGCATTACATGTGTGAAGGAGACAATTTGTGGAGATTGAATGTTTGGACATAATTTGGAGAGCAGTATGTGAAAACCACTTCATACCACACCTGAAAGGCTTTAAAATGGAGATGAGGTGTTTTACAGAAGGGTGGAATGTGAAGAGTGAAGGACCTGAAGACCTCAGTGGCCAGGATAGACTTGTAGTACTTGTGAGGGCTGGCAGTATTCCCATAAAGGTGCACCATTCCAGACTTATTAAAGTCAAGACTGAAGTAGAGAACCGGTAAGTCAAAGTGCTAGTGCTGAGATGAGAAGCTTGCTAGAAATGGTACCAATGAACTGTGAAAGTAGGAATCATGATGGAGAATTTCAAAGTGAGTGAAGGAGAATTTGATATCAATGGAGTACAACAGCCCTAAGTGGTACAGTTAGGTAGTAGTCTTTGTCACAAAATAGAGTGAAACTGTAAGATTTGTAGACTGAGAAGTACTGGGTACAGTGTAACAGCTGTGATCCTAGGGCAGACCGATAAAGTTGCAGGAAGACACATAAAGGTTAGTGTAACTTGAAATTTCTACATCAGCTAAAACTGCAGCCACATAAATTGTTTTCATATCATGCAGAAGATATTTCCATGTCTTTCTTCATAGGCCTCCTTACATGCCTCCACGAGGAAGATTGGTTGACATTTTAATGTCTCAGTCATGCCTTCTGCTTCACAAGAGTATGACTGTCTATACTTAGCCTAACTGCTGTCTGCTGCAGAAAACAAAAACCTGAAAAAAAGTGTGGGAAGAACAGTAAATTCATTTTCAGCACCTAGTTTGATCACTTTTGCAAGTTAGAGGGACTCGGGTTTAGTGTTCTGTGTTGTTGTTCCCTTTAAACCTTTATCTACCTTATTCAGATTTCATTCCTATTTCTCACACCTTCATTTTAACAAGGGGTGCTGCTAGATGAGATTCATTTGTGTGGGTACATTCCAGTGAAAGCATTTGCCTCTCTGTCCACATAGAGCTGCCATTAAGTGCCAGTGGCTCCACACTGATGGCTTGCTGGATCCATGCTTAATATAACACAACCTAACCCATGCTTGGACTGGCTGTGCCTAAACTACAAGTAGCTTGGCAATAAAAGCCAAGTTGGTGGATACCGCTGCTATCTATTTTTCTATTTAATAACATTATATGTAAGAATAGTAGCATGCATTTTGACTGCATGTTTTATGGAGTCAGTCATATAATGCAACAAAACTGTGGTTATGTGCCTATTGTTATAATTAATATGGGTCTATAGCTAATTATTGTAGGGTTGCATGGATTTGAATATACTCAACTGTAAAACATCAGGGCTGGAGACAAAAAAAAAATGTCATAGCTTCATAATTTACTACAAAGCAATAGACCACCTCAATCTTTTTGAAGCCTAGGCACTGCAGTCCCACTGGTACACCCACCTAATTTCCAAAACCAAATTGGTCAGAGACTGGGGACTGCAGCTTCCCTATATCCTTGTTGATCCATAACTATGCATTCTGTTGGCTTGTAAATGATACTGGTAAAGCTGATAGGCCTGCAGCTGTCTGGATCAATGATGGGGCACCCCTTGTGGATAGAACTAATGCAGCTGTTCTCCATGCTTTTGGTATGCGTGCATTTGGCAAGGCTGTGGTTGAATAGTTTGAGGTCTGACACGGGCATATTTCATACTGACCAGGAAATGGCCTGATGCGTTATCTAGATGTATAGAGGTGTTAATTTTAGCATTGGGAAGCACTTTTAATATTTATTTACAGGTGATAACTGTGGATGAGAATGGAATGGGGCACTTTGTATTGGAAAATTCAGAGGTGACAGAGGAGAAAATTGGATCTGAATTTACTTGCAAGAATATCGGCTATATGCAACATTTGTGTGTGTGTGATTGCTGTTTCTCATAGTTTAGTGCAGTGCTTGGTATTTTTGAGGTTCTTGCATAGTTAAAGAATATCTTGCAGTTATCTTTTTGTTGATATTTTTAGTTGGGTATAAGATCTGCAGGATTCAATCTTGCTTCTGAGATTTGTTATTCTCTTTGAGGTTGCTTATAACCTACTGAGTTTTGGTTATAGTCTTTGGAGTTGCAAGTTTTATAGTTTAGTTCTACCAGAGTGGATTGTTTCAAAACTCGGCACAGTTTCTGTGGCGAATGGGATCACAAACCACTATGCAGGACTTCAGATGGACGTATACACTTTTGGGTATATGTGGTGGTATTTGCTGTTGGGTTATCAAGAGGTAAGGGGCAACCATTTGAAATGTTGGGAACTGCTAGACCAGGTTCCAAAAACATTAAGACTGGATAACTGGGTTCCCCTGTGTTTTCCACCATTTCCTCTAATGACAGAATTTATCCAGGAGGCAAAACATTACTTATTCATTCAGCTGGCAGGACTTGCCAAGGAATCTAGTCCTAGTGATTGGCCACTTGGCTTCTCCATTTCCAATACTGCTAGTAATCCTTTTTATTCTGGAAGTACGTTTGAAGTCCTGTCAACTTCTCAAAAGCTCACTAGTAGGAAAACGTGCAGGAAGGAATGGATTTTTTTTCTGTTTGAGTTGACACTAATGGATTAGATTTTCTGCCATTATTCCTTTGTTTCTGGACTACCTTGTATACATTCGTCAAATGAGACTTGGTCTGTCTTCTATTAAACTGTACTTGGCTGCTGTTAGTAACTTTCATCAAGGTGTGAATTCAGATTCACTAGCTTCATTGATGATCTGTACTCCAAAGGCAGTTTTTTACTGAGGCCTCCAATATGAGATTCGGGGTCCCCATTTGACTCTCTCTAATTTTTATTTTTCTAGAAAATTTGATTTAAGGATTTAGCCGACAACACTTTTCTTGGCCATTATGTCAACTAGCATGTTTTCTAAACTGCAAACTCTCTGTAAAGCCTTCTTATTTGGTGTTTCATAAAGACAGCACTCAAGTTTCATCTGATTCAAATTTACATCTGTACTTTCCGTTGACCAGTCATTTTCTTTTTGCTAAGTTTCCTGGGAGTACTGACTACATTGATTTGATGTACACTGTCAATTAAGGTGCTGTTAACTCACAACTAAGTTGATATGAAAAGATAACCAACTTTTTCTAACCAAAAAAAGGTCATACAGTTTAAAAGATTTGTCTGCCTATATGGCTGTCTGCTTGCAGTAAATATGTTATCTTGAATGTTAAGCCCTCATAAGATATTTGTAAAGCGTTGCTAAAGCTTTAGCTACCTCAGTACCTTTTTACATCAATGTTCCTCTTAATGACATGTATAGAAACAACATGATCTTTTCTTAATACTGTTGTAAAACATTATAGGCAAGATCTGACACCAGACTCTGATCTTTTCAGGTCTGCCTTTGTCAAGAGTATGTCCTTATGAGAGGACTACCCAATATGTAGAGCTTGGGACTCTGTCCTATGATTCACAAACAGTGAACCTTCTGTTACCATATACAGAAGTTATTTACTTGCCACAGTGTTGGAGCACAGAGGAAGTAGGTCTTTCCCTGTTAGCATTCTCACCCACCTTTCCCCAATTTGGCTGAGTTCTTGTGCATCTTGCATTTACCTTACCTTGACTAAACTCCGATCTGAAGGGGGGACAGTGAGATATGCAGTGCAATATGGTGTAGATGGAAGATACTTGGCTGCCTGAGGAAATTTTTAATTGCCAAGTAATCCTAATGTCTACAGCCTTAGTCTTGTGAGTTACTGAGGATGGACTTGCATGCTTGGCATAAACTAAATATGGAAGAGTAACTTTTGGTTTCTGAAGGCCCATTTTCACAGCTTTAGTTTTTAGGGCAGAAACCGGACTGGAGAATATCACAAAGACAACAAGGCAAGCATATCATGCTTTTGACATACTGTTAACAACAACGATGTATTCATATGGGCATGTGAAGAAGAGATTTTGTCATTTATATGATATGAAATAGTGTTTCTTATTTGTCTGTATAAATGAATGCATCTCTCATTGGGAGTACTAGTTTAGGATGTTTTTTCTTAATTTAATTGTGTACTGTAGTCTTATTCATATTTTGCTGCTTTACTGCAGCTGTTTAGCTCTCTGTATACTATCTTAATATCAGTTGAGCTGTACTGTACTCATTTGTCCTTTCTGTGTTGTGGTGCACTTAACTTTTTTTTGTTTTTGCTACTCTGCAACTGTTTATAAAAATGTTTGATGTGTAGACTGTCATTTGGTCTCTCCATATATTCATGAACATGATGAGCACACCTGGCATGTTTGCTTGGTTATTTGTTAAATAAAATACTTCACATTTTAAAAAATGCTGTAAGATTACCAGTACACTAAAATAACTAAGGTATAATGCTGAAAAGTGCAGCTCTATACAATGATTGTACCAAATTGCACAATTTCTTACAGTATTTTTTATACATTGTATGTTTTGTACATCTTATGTTTTTTGTTGGAACATTTGCACCTAGTAAGCAGTAGTAAAGACAGGAAGGGGAAATTCTTTTTCATCCAACTTTTGAATGTAAATGGCTGGGTAGCAATACAGCCTCCTGACAAGGGCCAAACATTGCACTTCTCCATGGCCTGTCATATGACAATATTTATTTATTTTATTTAACATTTGTTAACTGGGAAAGTCCAACTTGGAACGAAGCCAATTTTCAGCAGAAGCCCAGGGAGAAAGTCTCCAGATGCATGTCTTTGTAACCATAGATAGATTTCTCACCAGTTTTTTAACTTTTTTTTCAGGTATTTTTTTAATAGTGCAGTTAACATCTTTAAAGTGATTTGATGATGTTGATACTAAATTTGCTGTGACTGAGGAGTCAAGTCCTGCAAAATATTTTCCCACCTGGTAATGCTCAAGTTGTTGAAAGGAATTAAAACGATGGCCCAAACAAATTTAGGCTATCCTAAGATGGCATCACCTTAGGGCTAGGATAAAGTGTGTCCATAGACTAATGAACGTGCCATCATGCATGTGCAATGCTGTGGCCATAAAAGTCTGTGGATGCATGAGATGTGTTCCCTACTGTGATGCCGCAAAGTTAAAGTTCATTGTTTACACTGTGTGGCATCAGCATACTGAAAGTGTTTTTTTTTTTTTTAAGATACAAAAGCACAGAAATGTTAGTGGATGGGGAGAAATGCTAGATCAGCAGTTTATGTACCAGGTGCCATGTTGCACAGGTAAAAGTATTTCATCACCAATCACTTTAACTTTATACTACCACATTATTTTAACATAATTTAGTAAATATTTGCCTAGTAAGCAGTATCCAAGTTGAGGAATGAGATTTATTAAAAAAATGCTAAGCAATTGCATTTTGTTGTTCGCTTTTTTTAACTAGGGAGGTATATTGACCCAGAATGGACCCACTACATGTTTGGCATGGACAATGACAAAATTATAAAATTAGAGTATTAGTAATGTATGATATAGAAAGTATTAAAGTATTACCTAGAATATCCATGCTGTAGTTTAGTTTTTATTGTTTTTATATAGTAAAACTATTTAAACTTGGTCCCAAGAAAAAATCTGTACCACAGTGATGTCCTGCTACTGTGATTACTGATTATTCTCTATTTTAGTGTATTTTTGTATTAAAACTTGCCACAGGACCAATTTTAACATAAAAACATCCTTGGGACAGTTTAGGGATAACAGTTTTGCAAGTACATTAATTAATTGTACTAGTAAAATAACTGCCCCTCAGATTCACAATTTATAAGAAACCAATCTTGGAAATGAAATTTTTTTCTGAGGCTACTATTTCTTCTACTTTCTTGGTGCTCTTGCAGTAGAAGTAATTGCCAGAAGTGCTCATCTGATTAAATGACAGTCTGTGCATGAAAGCAAAGTGCAGCTCAAAGAGAACAGTGAACCGACTATTGATGTGGCATGTGTGTTTGTGTGTGTCTCTGAGAGCAACAAGTTGAAGTACTTTACTGTAGCCATTCATTCTTTCCTTCACAATTTGACATAATGTTGTATACATGGAAGGGGGTTTATAACACAGGTCAGCTTACATCATCACTATTCATTGGTCATTGATAAGCCTTGTCAGAGGGGTCAATGTGTTTCTGTGAACAGCAAGTTGAAATACATTAACTGCGAACACTAGTTCTTTCACATTCTCCTGACAGCAAGTGTGTAGAGAAGGGTAGGCAGGCTGTGAAATTGAAGGGTCATTACATGAATAGTGTTTAAAAAAATATTGCTATGATTTGTGTGGCTGATGGTACATATGATAAAAGGGAAATACTGCCAGCCCATCTACATGGAATTTTGTAAACAGTTGTATGTCATTGCTGAATACCAGCATGCTGCAATTGCTTGTGTTGCCACTATATTGGAGCTGTTTGTTCTGTGTATATTAAACTGCTGATACAGAAATCTGTGTTGAACAGGGTTTGTAAAGTACTGAGCTAAAATGTAACCACAGCATACCCTGCTGGCGTAGAATGCAAAATGTGTATAAAATATTGTAATTGTATAAATGTATGTTTTAACAGTAAAACCTAGAGCATAGAGGGTTAACTTCAAGAAAATAAATTGAAATTAACTTTATAGCACAGTCATAAAAAATGTATCTCTGTTTCAGTTCAGTAGTGGACACAATGTCTAGAGCTAAAAGTTTTTGTATTGTCTTGGAAGAGAAGTAATTACTAGGTTTGAGATGCAGAAGTGTTTCATTGCTTTATGACTTCCTAGTAGCTGCACCGCTCTGAGCAAACATCTAAAGGCTATATACGTTTCACACAGAGATGTTAAATTCTTTTAGTTTCTGACAAAGGGGGTTTAGCTTGGGAAATAGGTGACAAAAGGTGATGTCATCCAAGCTAACCCAGCAGTAATATTTGATATTAATTTAAAAACTCTCCCAGAGAGACTGCATTTTGTATTTGTCTTTGACCTAACAAGAACATCCAGTCATCACCACATCTGTACTTGCTTTGCTGTAAGCAAGTTTTTAAAGTATAGTAACTCTCTTAGATTCAGATAAGAATATAGTAAATTATAGCTTAGATGCTTTATTTATTTGAGACTGTCCTGCAATGTTTTAAATATTTCCTGTGATTTTGAACTCTGATGTAACTGATTACTTTCTGAGTATTATCTTGTTCTTTTATTATTTATTTATTGTTAAATATATTTAAACCTATCTTTATGGCTGATATCTGTGAGACATATTTAAGGTCTTCGAGTACTTGCATATCTATTTGGTGACACTGTACAGGCCACTCCTAAATGGCCTTGATCTTGTTCAGACTACCGTTTGGATTATTAGTAACATTACACAGTAGGATTGGACACAGCTGATAGAATTGGCTGGTGGCATCTGGAACTACCTTATAGTCTGGGCAGAAGGGGGCATAGCTAGTAAACCTGTGCCAGCCTTTCCCAGGTGTGTGTGTCTGTGTACATGTGTCAGCTACTTGGGCAGGGACATGAAGCACTGGTTGAACAGAGAGGGTGCTGGAGGTTTTGGCTTGGCCGCTCATCTGAGATCTCAACCCTATAGCTGTGCCAGTGGGTAAGTCTTATTGGGGATCTGGAGAAAAAGGGAGAAACCAGCCCCAGACTGACTATGATCTCTGTGTGCTCTTAAGGGAAATTGCACTTTACTATGTGTGTACTTATCCTTCCAGTGTGTACATTTTCCACTCTTGCCAGTGGTGAGGATTGAGGCTCCATGATTACTGGGCCAGTGCAGGGGCATCACATGTGTTGGCACAACAAAATGAAATACATTGTTGCCATTATTTCTTTGATTTTCAAATTATCAAAACATCGGAGGTAGTTAAATGGCACATGATATGGCTTCTTTGTAGTAGAAAATATAGGCCTTGTGAGCAACAAACTTAAATGCATTAGAAGTCCAAAGTATAATAGCCATGCTAATCATTGAGAATTGGTATACACCCTCAGAAGGAAAATGTTGCACTAGGGCGCAGTGTAGGTGAAGGAGCTGAAGCTAATGTTTTGCTGAATTTTGGAAAAATGGTGACTATACAACTCTCATGATTTGCCTTTCAAGTTTCTTTATCATTTTACAATCTCCCTAAAGCAAATGTATTTACATTCCATTCACAACAAACATGCACATTTTATTGGTTCCTTACAAGGAGCCAATAAATCATAACATTATTAAAATGTTTCATTTTACAGTAAAAGACTAAAGCTGCTATTTTTTGTTCATGAAAATTAAATATTCCAGCATTTGTTTTTTTATTTGCATTTGTTTACCAGGGAAGTCTGTGTGGGCATTGAACTCCTTTTTCAGTGGAGACGTGGGGGGAAAAGCTGCAGAATTAAAATAATGCATGAAATGGTCATAAAAGCAGAAAACAAAGCAATGCATGAAACAGATTCCTAAAACAAGTACTTAAATTTATTGTACTCATTTTTGGTAAATTGTGCAGTTTGCTCATATATCTTTTTGAAATACGGTTACAGAAAAAAGAACAAATGGGTAGTAGGATTTTTGATTTGGCACACTGAAATTCTATATGCATCTGCTGCATAACTTCTGCACTTGGTGTAAACTGACTGCAGATCTGATGTCCTCTTTCTTCATTCCTCAATGTTTGCATATCGGATCAGACCTCTGATCTGACTTGGCCACATATACTAGAATTTCAGAGACTACTGTCGAGCTCCTCCCTGTACCCATAATTTCATAGTCTGCTAACAATAACTTAGATCTAGTTTGCTGCCATCTCGCAGATACACGGATCGCTATTGGAGAGCTAATTGGACAATTTTTGCAGTTTTTGTGAGTAATTATTTTCCTTAAACCTTTCGTCTTTCATACTCTATATATTGCCTCCCTCTCCTAATTATTTTATTCCTGAGTTTTCTCCCGTTACTTACTTTTTTACCTTTAGGTAGTTTCTGCCATACCATAACTGGTACCCATCTTTTCTTTCTAACCTTTTTACCATTGTTGGTAGTCCACTTGATTTTTTTTTTTCTCTCTACTTATTTTTCCCCTTTTCTAGGCCTGTTCTCAAAATGTCTGAGAAACCAGTGGGTTTTATAAAGTGCACTTCATGTGGGCATCAGATTCGCAATTCTGATGACCAAAGTGAGTAAGTCTTCTGCCTGGGAGTATCACACCTCAACACTGACTGATGCATTTGTGCTGCCTTTAATTCTTGGGTGCTTAGCGACAGATGCAATATGAGTAAGAGTATGCTGTCACTCTCTTCCTCCTTTTCAGGTGCTCAAACCCGCAGTAAATCTGTAAAATCCTCTTCAGCGTCAAAAGAATTTATAGATCCCCCTCGCTTTCTCTGAAGACTGTCAGAACCTCCTCAGAAAATTCTGAGAACTTCCAAACCAACGATTTCAGATCATAAGAAGAAACATTTGGATCCAATTGTTCTATCTGTGTCCTCAAACCCGCTCACCTGGGTTTACCATTGAACCAGTTTCTCCTCAGCTGGATTCTCTTTTTCTCCATGGAATGCCGAGTAGAGAGTCTAGGCCCCAGTCAACATCCTCTTTCATTAGGTCCCCCAGAAATCTGTCAAGCTGACATAGGATGAGGAAATTCTCTGATTCAGATGTGGGTTATTCTAGCTCCTGCTTCCATTGGATCTACAAGCCTCTCATCCACTTCTTAGGTAGTGGTCTTTCCTCGTCCATTCGGTGTCATGGTTTCAGATCCCTTGGATCTGAGAACCGTGAGTGTGTCTGTCAGACCCAAATACGACCAGGTCTTCGAATCTGGCAGTCTCCCTGACTAATTCTGCTCTGGTTCCTTTGGACTGGGATGAGTCTCGGAGCCAAAGCATTGGATCCAGATTTTGTTGGGGGGGGGGGGGTTGGTTTCCACTCCAGTGTTGTTAGAGCAGTGCTTGCCCCTCAGAGCTTTGGTGGTGGAGAGCTAAAGTCCAACTCCTTCCTTGGAGCATGGATCCAGGTAGGATTGGGGCTTGTTAGTTTCAAAGGTCTTGGCTTCTCCTGGCCCATCTGCATTCGTACTAGTGGAGATTTCAGTGCAGCAAAATAATTTTTGTATCCCTCTTCAGCACCGATTTTGAAAGTTCTTGAATTTGTAGCTTCAATTTTCAGTGAAGATGCTAGCTGTTCTGCTGTAAATGTACAATTAGCTGCCATTTCCAATTTTCATATAGTTGTAAATAATTCAACTTTGGCATTCTCCAAACTTTGCAAAGCCTTTCTAAGAGGAACCTTCCTACTTAGACCTCCTCCATTTAAAAGATCCTACTCCTTGGGATTTTAACATAGTTCAATCAGCCAAGTGTGAATTGAAATTCTTGACCTGGAAAACTGTCCTTTTAGTGGCTATTAACCTCTGCCAAAAGAGTGTCAGAATTGCAGGCCCTGTCATCTAATTTGATTTTTAATAAGGATAGAGTATCCTTACAGACCGATCCTTCCTAAGGTGGGATCAGATTCCAATATTAATAAAGTTATCAACCTTCCAGTCTTTCCAAATTTCTCAAAGGAGAGTATATGTTATACCTTTGGATGTTCACAGACAATTATAGTTTCATTTGCATAGAACCAGAAATTTGAGGAAAGCAGAACAATTATCAAAATTAAGCAAATCAGTTTCTAAAGTGACTTTAGCCAAAGGGTTAACTGAATGATTGTAGTACCTTTGTTTATGAAAAGTTGGGCATGTCATTACCAAAAGCACATTCTACCAGGTCTGTGGCAACTTCTTCAGCCTTTTTATCTAGATCTTCATTTATATTTGTGCAGCTGCAACTTGGGCTAATCCTCGGACTTTTATTGCACATTGCAAATTGGATCTGGTCTCTAGGGGAAGAGCAGCCTTTGGCTCAGCAGTACTCAGGAATATCCTTCCTTAGAGTCCTCCCGCGATTTAGCTAGCTAGGAACTCTGTCCCAACAGTTGAGGAATGAAAGAAAATTGTAGCATCAGATAAGTGTGTGCTCACCATAATGTTGCAGCTGTGTTGTCCATTTTCATTCTTCAACTTCCCTCCCACCAACCCCCCTCCCCCATTTCCGTCTTGGAAGGTTTGAAAGATTTGATTGAGTCCCATATTCTGTTTTATAATTTCCTACAGTCCTGCTTGTATAAGGGGCAGCAAACAAGATCCGAGGTTGTTGGGTGACTAGGGCATTATGGGTAAGGGACAAACTCGAGAGTTTGTGTTCCATGAGCTGGAAGAAGCAGGCGAGTCAGATTCTAGGATTGGATCTGACCCCAACAGTTGAAGTATAACTAACTTTTGTTACAATGTGCAGTTCTTAATTTTATTTATTTCAAGTAAAGTATTTTATTCATTAACTGCTATTGGATGGTAGTTTGTTGGCTTAAAAATGTATTGAAGTAGTGTAAATTCAAATGTTGGCTTCTGTACTTTAAAATATTATTGCTACTATACAGATATGTAATAGTTGAGT
This sequence comes from Protopterus annectens, assembly GCF_019279795.1. NCBI lineage: Eukaryota > Metazoa > Chordata > Ceratodontiformes > Protopteridae > Protopterus > Protopterus annectens. The sequence goes on from NC_056739.1 coordinate 1,237,209,027, forward strand.
TCTTTAAGAGTACATGTGCTCTTGGTGTACCAGAATTGTCTTGCTAATCAGAGTTGCTGCACAGTCAAGACTGGAGATTTTGGCACTGGAGAGGCATTATTAACTGGTAACCCTTTTGAAATGTTGGGACCTGCTAGAGCACGTCCCAAAATAAGGAGACCGAATGGCCGTAAGGCTTGTAAGGAGAAGAGCAATTTTCAAAATTTGTTGTTCTCCTGTGTTTTCAGTCTCTCTTGCTTGTTTGCATTTCAAGTGCCAACATTTCATTAGCAAGCCTTAATAATCACTTCTACAAAGTAGTTTGCGTGTGAAATAATTTTGGCCAAGTGTCAAATACTGTTAAGATGATGCAAAGTTATCCCCATGGTAGATAAAATCTGTGGGAGCCAGCAATTGACTGTTCTGTAGCTGTGCAAAACTTATTTGGGTTGGTAGATGAAGAAGCCCTGAAATCACTGCTGAGCTGTCTGCTACTCACTTAAGTGACTCGCCGGTCTCATGCCATTTTGATTTCCATGCTGTAGGGTGTTCTGATGGGTCCATGGCAAAGCCCTTGTTAGTCTGGGTAGCTGGGAATTTCCAGTAGTATGTAACTCTACCCCTGCTGGCTGAAATAGGTGCTTCTTCACTGTGGGGCTTTCAGCACCCTTCCCTAATTTGTGTGTTCTCCCACACAAATGCTTCCTGAGAACTGCTATAACCATTTTATGATACCAAGCCTAAATCCTGCATTCAGTGGTCTCTAGTCCAGCTCTCCCCCTTCACTTGCCAACTCGTCTTCCTGGAATGGATGAGGTGGCATTGCTGCTCACTATCATTCTTCCCACCTGGCTATTCTGCACGTGAGCCTCTGACTGGAATCTGGTCATAGTCTGGGCGACTTCCCTCTATGCTGTAAAGGTGGGTGTGTCGAGTATTTTTTCATTAAGTTGTCATTACGTCAGCAGTAAAATTTCTATATATTTGCCTGAAAAGTAACTGTGTACGTGCACACTCGCCTGCTTGCATGCTCGTGTGTAATGTAAAACTAAAATCAGTTGTAAGACTCTCCAGCTAAAATGCAATGTTTTGAATCTGCTAAAATTGTTGGGTCAAATTCAACACCGAGCTGCATTAAAATCTTCATATTTAGAATAAAGTCTTGTGTGCATCTTATAGCTGAACACCATTTTGCTTCCTGGAGGTTTTATGACGAAATCTCAGAACCAGGGCTGATATATGGCCTTTCATGCATTGGTACATATGCTTTCATTGTCACAGTATGACCTTTAGTTTTATGCTTTATTTCCATTGGATGACTTGTGTCAAAATTCTTACTATGCAGAATACAGTAATATTAATGTTCTAGAATGTCTTCCTTCTGATGTAATTGCAAATCAGTAAAAAATCCTATATATTTTACCAAACTTTTTTTCATTTGTAACATGCCAAGAAGCAGCTAAAGCAGCGATGTCAGGTTCAGCGCTGAACTACTTTGAATTCCCATTGCATAATTGCACTTTTATGTGCATTTTGTATAAGATCACTGTTCTTGCTATGTGAAAGTTCATAATGAAATGTCAAACAAAGAATGAGCTATGACTTTTTTTATGCTCCCCAATGAAACTGTAGCTGTTTTCTGATTGACCTCATAAGTGCAACCACAAAACAGTGCAAACTACAGTCAAACTTACAGAAATCCCTGAAAATAATTTAGCGGGTGTGGATTCAAGTCTTCTGCACCGTCAGTACTGTGGAATGCACCTCCATATATCCCTGATACTTATTAGTCTGCGATCACTACTGGGAAGGATAAGAATTCTGTGGGATACCGCAGTTTCATTGTTTTGGTACAAAACCTGATTTTTTGTGCATAAGTGATCGCACAATTGTCAGTCACTAAAAAGGTGCTTGGTATTGGATATAAGGAATCTGAAATCATGGATTTCATTTCCAGCACCTTTAACTAAGCCTCTCAGTTCCTTAGCTCTGTCTGTTAAACTTTCTCACGCTACCATAACCCTTAACCCCTAGATCCTCAACAATAAACAGCCCCTTCCCAGCTCCAGAATTCTTTAGCTACATGCTGGAGCCTGTTTACAGTCAAAATGACCTCAGACTACTTTCTCTGTTGTAATTCAAGTTTAATGCCTTCATAAAGGTTAGATCTTCCTTTAATTTTTTTTCCCCCTTTTCAGCTTTGTTTTGCTTTTTTTTTTTAATTTGGTCAGACTCACGTCCACCTCTTGCTTAGACATAGTTTTATGTATATATTTATTTATTTAACTCTGACTTACTTGATTTCTTTTTCTGGTCATGTTGTGATACTTTCTTGTGTATTCTGGTAAAGGAGGAGGTTTCACAAGCCGGAACAATGGTGCATTTCTTCTGTGCTTTTAAAAATATGCCAAACCTTTATCTGAGGGTTTTGGGGTTCATTTACTGAGTTTTTAGCTGCTTAGTGGCCTTTGTTAGAGCCTTGCTCTTGGAAACATTTGTGTTTGTGCATCTGGACTTTAGTCTATGCATTTACAATGTATTAGAGTTGGAAATAATTTTCAAAGGAAGAGACTGTTAGGTTAGTGCTAACCTGTCTAGGATGGGACCCTTCTGTCTTGGGCTGTAGTTTCTCTTTCCCTGTGGTCTTTGTCATTGAAACATTTTCCAGTGGTTTAGATTTGCAGAAAAAAAAAAATGCCCAGAAGCAATAGATACAAAAACATGTGGTTGTGGCCCATCGTTTAGATCTGCAAGTATCTTTTGCAGAAACAAAAAACACATTTTTTTTTCTTGACGCTTTTTGATATTTTTGTTACTCCACTGGGCATTACCAATTGTTAAAACTTGTCTCATATCTTGTAAATGAGAGGAATAATGCTTACACAAGTGACTAGACTACAGTGGTAATGGAAGAATCTAAAGCACATTGAAGCAACACCTGTTTTATGCAGTAGTGAAGGTACTGGTGAGTGTTGTCAGTGAGGACTGCTAAAGTACAGTAGCTATGGATGCCTTAAGTGGGGTTGAGTCTGTTGAAATGGAGATGCGCACTTTATGCTGAATATTCAGGCCTTCCAAGAAAGATTGGGCATACTGATAACTCCCCCCACAGGTTAATAAATGTAAGAGCGAGTTCATGAATTTTTTTGCTTTTCTTAGACGTGGTCCACATTTTTAGCATGATTAACTGCAAGACCACTTAAAGTAGACTCATACTGGCAGAGATTACACAATTGTAGCACTGCTCCCGCTTTTGTGCATTTATAACAAAAAATAAAATTGGTTTAATATATAGCATCATTCTTGGATATGGAATTGTATATTCATAGATTCATTTATTTATTTTATTTGATGTTTATCAGGAAAGTCCGAAATTGAACAATGGTTATAAATACTAAGACAATAACAACGTAGCACAATATGTGAAATACAATAGAAGATAAGCAAAATAAAAAGGCAAGTAATAAAGTTGACCGTACGTTATGTACAAGGTAGAAGAGGGATCCTAATGCACATGTTACATAATGATGCATGAAAAATATATAACAGAATAAGTAATAGGTCATAAAAGCCATATACTTTTTCCGGCAGGAGAAATAGGTTAGTAAATTTCAGTCAAATTCAGGGATAGATAAAGGTTAGTGAGTATAAAGAAAGGACATTAGAATGTTAAGGAATTGAAGAGGAGTTAGAAAGGTGAGGCTAGAAAGTAGGTAAAGTAGGAAGGTTAGTTGGATATATCAAGAGAAAGTCTATTAAGAGTATGGAAGAAGGTAATAGAAAAGAGTACCAAGATGGCGGGGATCATGGGCTCGTGTATACTCCAAGGCCACTTAGTCTCATGACTATTCTTGTCTTGCTAGTACTTTCCTTCAGGCTCTACCTCCTTTCGCCAGGATGGCTTTTACTGGTTAATCATCTAGTTTGTTTAAAGAGTGAGTTGGACTGTTTAAAATCAGGAAAGCTTTATTCCAGTGGTTTAAGAGCCAATGGTTTATAAACCTGTCCTTCCACCTTGTTTTAGTTATCTACTCATGTGGGTCCCTGGTTCTAGTATTGGTGGAGATATGTGATTTGCTTAGCATGTGATTAGAGAACTAACTTTTCTGGAATGTCTGTTTCTCTGCAACAATGAAATCTCCCTTCGAAAACTCATAATAAAAAAAAAAAAAAAAAAAAAAAAAAAAAAACTTTGAATAAAGGGGTAGAACTTCAACCCTCTCTTTGTAGCTCAGGCACTGTAGGGCTGTGATCTTTTTGGTTAAGATCCCTTGTGGGCCTTCTAAGTGTTATGTTTAGTTAGATGCATCCAAAGGGGATTAAGGTGGTATTGAAAATGTCAGAGCCTTGTATTCCCTTTACATGAGATCCAGATATCGAGTACCTTACTAATAGCAATAGGCAAGTTAGGCAGTTTAGAAGAATAGGAAATTGTACCTGTAAATACAGCATGCTGCCTCAACATTTTTTTTTGTATAAATTATAATGACTTGTTTGATTTTTAATGTGTGTACTGTTGTAAATATAGATCAGATGTCTGCTTCATCTGGCTTTAACCTGTGGGTTATTGGATCAGACTCTTATCAAAGACCGGCCAATTCCTTCAGTCTTTAAACTCATCAGGCCAGGCTCAACCTCCCTTACTCAGTCACTCGCTCCTAACCCTACTTAGATTTAATTTGCCACCATTCCTGTCAGCAGCTTGATCCAACTCTGCTTCTGCGTACCCTTTTGCAAATCTTGCTATAGTGCTTTTTTCTTGTAGTAATTTGTGCTTCCCTTACCATTTTTAGTGTTAGCATAGTTGAGTGTGTTTTTTGATAGGTAGATAGTAGTTGTTGTTGGGTGTATATTGGTCTTGAGTGCTTTGTGTGCATCTTAGCATATTAGTATGTGTAATATATATTGGTGTTTTTCTTGGTATTTCCGTAGTGTTTTTCTGTTATGGAGAAAGCGTTTAAATGAAATGTTGCCTGTAAGCATAAGTTGCCATCACAGGAGGCACATGATAAATGCATGTATTGCTTGGGATTGTCACACCTGGAGTTTTCATATTCCATTTGTGAAGCGTTTGGGTCCAGAGCTATTAACAAGCATCAGGCCAAGTTGGTCCTCAAGGGCTTTCTTCCTGCCCAGCCCTTCATCTGCTTTGTCATAATCTTCCTCAGCCCAGTAGGTTGTCTCTGATAAACCTAGATCGTGGGACTCCCAATCATCCAAGGTGGTATGGAATAGGTCCTCTTATGCTTCTGTCTCAGGACCTTCTTCCTCAGGCTTGCTGGACCTGAAGATCCACGACTTTAAGACTCCATCACCGGCACCAAGCCTTCCAAGCCTTCTTGTTTAAAGGTGCTCCTTTGGGTAAGACAGCTTCCCCTTTTTCACTGTCTATCCCACTGGATCTGGTGCGGGAGTCCTCGCCTTCCCTGCTCCAGTTCAGTCTCTCCCCAGCTCGGATCCAGCAGACTGGTTCATTCTCATCTAAACGACCCTTCAAGCCCCTGTTGGTGGCTTCTTCTCTCTGGTCATCAAGATCGGTGGGCAGTATTAAAGCTTTTGATTTGCAACAGCTGATAAGGTCCTTTTTGCAGACTCTGACACAATTAGACTGCACCCCTTTGGGTCCGGGTCCTGCTCCTGGACCTTCGGCTCCATCTCTGTGGCTTCTTGTCTATGTCCACTTGGATCCAAGTTGTTTGGGTTCAGCTGCTTTCCCACCCTCTGGGTTGGATATGACAGCTTGGCCATATTTGGCTCAAACTCATTCCTTGGTCTCATCAACTCCAGCTACTTTGGAGCCATCTGGACCTTTGAGCTGTGGCTCGAGGCTGATGTTACCAGGTCAGGGTTTATAGTCCCTACTTCAGGTTAATCTCTCCTGTTTAGAACTTCTACATTCAATGTCTTGGTTCCGGTCTTTGTGTTGTCTAGGCATAGCTTCCTCAGGCTTGGGTTGGTCTCTGGTACCTTCAGGTACTGAGACCCTCTATCTAGGAAGCAAGCATCCTCTACTGCCATTGACATTATGGAAAGGATGTTCTCCTCTAAGGAGATGGGTCAGTTTTCTTTGTCCATTGTTCCAGCCCCTTCTCGTCTAACACTGCAACTAATTATCAGTTTGCTGCTGGACAGCCTGCATCTGTTGGTCTCCAATCTGTACCTTTAGCGGAGGTTCCTGCTTCTTCCCCCTCTCCTCAGGCATTGCTGGAGTGGGAGGTTTCAGGGAAGAGGTGTAGCATGAGGAAGTATCTTGACTTCCCAGATTAGTCTCTTATAGAGGTTACAGACTCTGAAGAAGGAGAGGGATTCCTTAAGTCTCCATGGGATGACATCTTGTTTGGTGGTCTCTTGGAGCTCCTTCAATGCAGAAGCTGGACCACTGAAGCTCTTTCTCTGGAAGAATCTGTGTTTTTGGAGATGACCTATGTGTGCCCCTCCATGCCTTGGGTGATTCCCCCTCCAGTTCACTTAGACCTAGTGTCCCAGAGGCCATGGAAGGAACCCAATATGGTGGAGCCTATTCTCCAAGGAGCCCTGTAAACTTTTTTGCACTTCCCAAGGACTGACCACATTGAGGTAATGATCCAGCTATATCTATAAGATTGTTGTGGTGGCAACCACCAAGAAGGAGATCTCTGAAGAGAGCTCTTTGGTCCCTCCCCCAAATAGGGAGTCTCAGGCTTTTGAATGTTTAGAGAAGCACTCCTATGCCTCAGCCACATTCTCGTTGAGGGCATTTAATTACCTGTTGCACTTGATCAGACTCCTTTGTGACCTGGTGTCTGAAGTATTTAGGAATGTTAAGATACCACAGCTTCCAGAGATTCAGAAGACACTGGAGACTCCTTGTGTACCCTGCTATTTATCGCCAATGTCTCCATGAGGCTTATTTGTAATGCAGTCAGTGGAGATTCCTGAGTGTCTGGCTTTGGTATTGCCATGCAACACCACACTTGGATGCAATTATGCTACTTTGTGGATTGCTTCAAGGCAACTTCCATTAACTCCTCGTGTGATGGCTCTTCCTTTTTCATGCCAGAAATTAAAAATACTCTAACTAGGAGCAAACCAGACTGGAAGACACTATCCGAAGCAGGAGTGCATTTTGCCACCCCTCAGCAAGCCTTTTCTAGAAATCAGAAGGTGGGGGTAAATGCCTCTCTTTCAAATAATCACAGCAATCTTCTCAGGATGATCCTTTAGAGAGTTCCTCCTGAGGCCGGGGGGAGCAGAGAACCATAAAGGGGACAGCCTGCAGGGCAGGGTGGCCTGATGCTTGTTGATGGTTTCCATGGGGCTTTCTCCGGTGGGCCCTTTCAGTGACCCTGAATAGTTGTCCAGCTGTCCTGCTCTTGATTCTCTTTTGGGTCAGTTTGGCTCTTCACCCAGAAGCTTGGGATGCCATCACCTCAGATGCATGGGTATTGAGTCTTATCCAGAAGCTATAGTACTCCCTGTTTAGAAATTCCAAAGTTTCATCACAAAATGTCTCCCAGGTGTTTCATCCCATCAGAGACTGCAAGCAGCATTAGAGATTCACAAGCTGCTCAAAACCAACTCATTCAAGACCTCTCACCAGACCGACACTGGAGTCTATTCAAGATTCTTTTTGGTAGAAATGAAGAACAAGGACCTCAGGCCTATTCTGGATTTAAGCAAATTGAATTCTTTGGGGACCAAATTCCAGATGGTCATAGTGCAGTCCATTTAAACTCTGCTGAAGAAGGATGATTGAATGTGCTCAATAGACCTCATGGGTACCTACCATAATATAGAGAGGCACTCCAGGAGGTTCCAGAGCTTTTTGCTGGGGGCCAGTCACTAACAGTTCAGGGACTTGCCATTTAGTCTCACCACAGCCCCCCCAGGTGTTCACCAGCAGTGGTGATGGCCTATCTCTGGCTACAGGGATTCTAGGTCTTCCCTTACCTGCATGATTGGCTCCTTACTGTCCCCGCAAGAGCATTATTGATCAAGGCCACGGATACCTTACTTCAACTGTGCAATCACTTAGGCATTATGGTCAGTTACCTAAAGCCTCCAACCTAATCAAAATTCATAGTTTGCCACTTGGATACAGTCATTCAAATTGCCAGGCTGTGGAGCTCCAGAGTGATCATCCTTCATTCCCTGGCATCAACAGTGCTTGCGCTCATGAAGACTGCAGCTTGTGTAGTTTTGAAACTCTTAGGTAACATGGCAGCATCTATAGAACTGGTTCCTCTAGCCAGGTACCGTATGAGAGCCCTGCAATAGACTCTGGCTGTACAGTGGTCTTTCCTGACTTTCCCAGTGGAATTTCCAGTATGGTTGGCGAAGGTGTGTCATGACCAAAGTTGTTGGTTGCAGTCTCTGCGACCAGTGGAAGACCGTTTAACTCCCCCTCCATCAGCCACTATCAACAGTGACACTTCCTTTTTTGGGTGGGGGAGGCATTTTGAGGGAGGATGGTTCAAGGGTCCTGGATTTATGCGCAGGATGACATCTACATCAATGTCCTGGAGATGAGAGCTGTTGTCCTTGCATTGCAAGCTTTGAAGGACCCCCTTTTCAGAGGTGTGATTTTGATATATATGGACAATATGTCCATTGTCTGGTATCTCAACAAACAGGGGAAATGTGTTCTTACCTTCTTTGTCGAGAGGCCATGAGGGTTTGGCAATGAGTGATCTCATCTCAGTGTTTTTGGTTGCAATGTACATCCTGGGGAAGTCCAACATTCTGGCTGATAACCACAGCAGGAGCATTCTGCTTCCCCATAAGTGGTCTCTAAATCGGAGACTTGCAGTTCATATTTTTCTTGAGCTGGTGCACTTTGTGTTGTGACTTCTTTGCCTCCCCATCCAAAACTAAGTGCAGCAGCTGTTACGCCTTAGATCCCCCTCCTGGACAGTCACCCAGAGATGCTCTGCTATTTGCTTGGATCCTAGGACTGCTATACATTTATCTTCTAGTCCCTCTGATTGATTATAAAAATTTCATCAGAATGCAGCCCACTTCAGAGCCACTGTGATCCTCCTAGCACCTTTTGGGCTTCAGTATATGTGGTTCTCCTTCCTTTGGCCTCTTCTGAAGTACCCCCACCTGGTCTGGATCCCCTAGTCTTCAGTCCCTCAAGTTAACCGCATGGTTTCTCCAGTTCCCTGCAATGGCCAGAAATCCAGAGCTTTCCCAGGCTGTAGTTCACATCTTGTCTTCATCTTAAAAATGTTCAACTAGGAAAGTGTATTCCAGTAGGTGGAGATGTTTTGCAATATGGGTGGAATCCCAAGGACTCTCTTCTTTTTCCGCTTCTTTAGAATTTGGTTTAGATTTTCTTGCTGAGTTTGTCAGGTTCTAGTTTTTCTACCATTAAGGTTCAGTTGGCAGCTATTTCAAATTTTCACGTCACAGGGACAGTCTGCCTCTGGCTTCTCTCAAGAATTCTAAGGCTTTTCTCAAAAGTGCCTTTTTGCTGTGTCCCACAGTTTTGGATCCGTTTTTTTCCTGGGATTTACTGTTTGTTTTGCAAGCCCTCCTTTTGAACCCTCTGCAATGTCAGACTTGAAGTTTTTGTCTTGAAGACCTTATTTTTGGTGGTTATTTTGGCAAGGAGGGTTTTGGAGTTGCATCCTCTTCACTGTTCTCCTTATTTAATGTTACACAAAGGTAGGGTTTCTCTCCTTATCAATCCATCTTTTTTGCCTAAAGTGGCTTCAGAGAATAATCTTAACAGTTCCATTCATCTCCCTTTGTTCTTCCTCAGTTTTTCCAACAAAGGTGAATACCTTCTGCATTGCCTGGATGTGCATGGGCAACTGAGATTTTATTTGGACCGTACCAAGTTCTTTAGAAAATCCAGTCAGTTGTTTCCTTTTCAAAATCCAGGGTGGGCATTTTGCCAGAGCTATGGCTATTTCTATGTCGCTCTTTTGTAGGCCATCAGTGGATAAAGTTTGTACAGCTGCAACTTGGGTGGGTTATCCCACTTTTTTGTTTCACATTATAAGCTGGATATTCAGTCAAGATCCAGGTTTACTTTTAGCTCCACTTTGCTGCAGAATATAGGATTTATACATGGCTGGGGATTCCGTCCCACAGGTTGAAACCAGACTGAGTGGACAACATTAGATACGAAAATTATGCACTTACTTTAACAACAGGTATGTGCTCATACTCTCCACCTGGTTGAACCCCCCCCCCCCCCACCTTGGTTTGTTATGGCAAACTTCCCCATAGAGATGGCTGGACAGTGGAGGTAATCTTTTCCTGAGTCCTGCATCCTCCCTGGTTTGGGCAGTTTATTGTAGCATAGGGGTTGGCCTACATGGGGCAAACTCAATCTGAGAAGCAGGGTTAAGAGCAGGGGATTGTGGGTAAAGGAGGTGGAGCATGGAGAGTTCAGAATCTGAAGGAATTGGCCATTGTCTGATCCAAATCAGATCCAATAACCCACATGTTGAACCAGACAGAAACGGACAACACAGATCTATCATTATTGTAAGAACATAACTTTCTTTTTCTGTATTTTGTTTGTATTTATATTGCATCTTCTGCCATCTTGTCCTATGTCATGAGTGAAAAGCATCTGTACACCAGTTCTGTTACCCTGTTAACAAACAACTAATAAAGTATTAACATCATAGCTCTCTGTGAATTGAAGACAAGTCTAGAAATAATCAAGGGCACTTAAAATGTTAGTACTATTAACCGGAGATGTTGATAGAGAGAATATGAATTCATGTATATTTTTTGAAGTTGAAGTCTTTAACTGCAATTATTGTCATTATTTATCAAGTGTAATTCACATCTTCTCCAAAAGTCCCCAGTTGTAGGAGAGATTTAGAGGGACAGAGCTATAATTTGAGTCAAAATCAGGGATGTCCTTGAAAATCAGGAACCATTGAGAGGTACGATTAACTTGTTGCTTTTTTGGTGCAGATAAAATGTAAAAACCTTCTCTGTTTAATTTTATAGGTAGTTATTGTTGAAGACTATGCAGATCCATTTGATGCTAAGCAGACTGCAGGGCTCCAAGCAGGGCAGGAAAAAGTGACAGAAAATGATGGCTACATGGAGCCATATGAAGCCCAGATGATGATGGCCGGTAAGTAGGATGCTGGTGTATGATTCATGGCTGTCTAGGTTTTGATGGTGTAAAGCAGAATAATCCGTGAGGATTTTTTCTTCTTTGTAAAGCACAGAAATGAACTAGGTGTATTTACTCATTAGAACTACATTGCTCTTGAACAGTATTTTCCTCTAACATTCAAGTCAGATACAGATTAAATTTATTATGATATAATTTATAATCTTTTGTGTTTTTGGCTGAAATTTATAGGTATGGATCAGACCACTCACCCAGTTATTAAAAGACTCTGTAAATAACAGAGCTGGTAAAGTCAGTATTGGTTTTGCTATCTTACAGCTAGATCCATTCTGTGTTTCTTGGCACTGATTTCATTTCATTGCCATTCACTGATTTATGAAAAGATCTTTGGGTAGTTGCCCATGTCCATAGTTTGTCAAATACTTCAAGTTTAGCATAAAAATGCAAATTGCACTTACTAGCAGAGTGGTTTTCACTGAAAAATACAAACTCTACAACTGTTGCATTTTGTAGGAAGTAAAGATCTGTACCTTTAGTAGTCTGTGAGTGCAACAGACAGTTTTGTTGAAAAAATGTTAGTTTGTCAAAGCCAACTTATTAAATATGTGTTTTATTGACTTGACACTTTTTAAGAATGTATTTTATTGTGCACATGAAGTGTTACATTACAAATGATTATTTTCTCACTGATAAAAACTACTTTGTTGCAGCAGCTTAAATATGCTTCCTTGCACTTCACTGAGTGAAGACTTGATGCAATTCTAACAGAGTTTAACTCTATGAGCTGTCTTGAGTGCTGTGTCTTAACCTGCAGTGGTTAATTTCTTTTCAGTTTTCCGGTTTAATTCATGTTGGTACATCCTTGCAGTTGGTGCACATTAGTTTGGGATGTGTGGAGGGGCTTTCCTTCTCGTAGGCAGGGTGCAGATGAGCTTTCATCCCTGCAAAAACAATTGCATTTAATTTTTTTCAATGCTTTGAATTCTTGATTAGTTATGTTTGACAGATGTAGTTCCTTGCCAGGCTGTAATTCAACAAGTCACAGTGGAAGCGGATAAAAAACTAGCAATGTTCTCCAAACTATGTGTTGTGATATTCACATTTTGAAGGCCATGCTTGCTTTTATGAAATCTGGTGGTATTTTTTATGACTTTCGGCTTTTCCCGGGTAGGGGTCGCCACAGCGGAACTCCGGTCTGCTAATGATTGGCAGTAGAGTTTTACGTGCTGGCTTGCCGGGCCTGACGCACAACCTTCAACGAAGGAACACCCGTCGCCACACAGAAGATGCTCTAACTGAGAATCGAACGGGCAACATCTAACTGTGAGACGACAACGCTACCGCAGCACCACCACCGCAGCGCATAAAATCATTTGGTCTACGTGTAATAAATGTTAAAAATGGAGATGTGAGTGCACTGAATAATAGCACTAATTTTTTGTATAAACTGCACATTAGAGTATGTGTCTGTCTTTATGTCATGGGTGTGGTAAATCAGGAAAATGGAGCATAACTGTACTGCCATCTTTTGGGTCTTGCGTAGTCTGTGGACCTGCATTTTATTGTGGTGGTTGTAGGGAAGCAAGACAGTAGCTATGATTCCTAAATAGGAATTTTTATTGGTCTTAAAGGGTTGGACTTTTGTATGCATGTGTAAGACATGCTGATTTTTTATTAATGTACTGATCCTCATCGAATAGTGTGGTACCATTTCTTTTCTTTTTTAACTATTTTGTATTGGTGACTGTTATGCATTTATATGTATATGCAGATATGAAATGTATCCAGATGCCCAAAGGTTCATTTTACTTCTAAAAAGTTAATGTATTGTTACCTCAGTCTGATGACGTCTCTGATCAAAAGTAGAGAGACGAAAGTGCTTACTTGAGTTTTTTTTTTTTTTTTTTTTTTTTTAAATAAAGCAGTGCGTTTCCTATTTTATCGGCTTTTTATTTATCATCTTTGAAGTTAAGTCCGTTTATTGCTTTTGGAGATTTAATTCTAAAAAGTGGACATCCTACTGTAGTTATTTTGAGTGATTATAATTGGTAAATTCATTGTTGGTAGTTTTTAATCTGATTATGGGTTCACAGTGAAACATTTTCTCATTTTAATGAGACTCAAGCGTACAAATGACTAAAGTAATCCATATACTGTCACTTAGGACTCTCTTGTTAATTTCTCCTGTACTGCCAGTTTTGTATTCTTAAACTCAGAAGCAGTGTACCTGTAGTGTAAATTGAAATTTAGCTACTGTCCCGTTCCTGCCGTGTTCGTTTCTGCTTTCTGTTCACGCCAGGGTCTATGACAGCGTTGGACCCTTTTATTAACAACCTCAGCAATTGTAACTATGGTGCAGAAATTAGTATTAAAGAAAATTTACAAGTTCCTGTTATGCAGAAGTTTATCCCTTAAGAGGCATCTCAGGGATGTCTAGTTTATTAGTCTTTGGCTGAGGTTATAGTAATGTACTACAGCTGCATTACATAGGCTGGAAGTGGCGCAGCAGATTGAGCCTTGGAGTTGACATGTTGGAGGGGAGGGGAGTGTTGAGGTAGAGGTTGGCACATTGAGCACATTGAAGCAACACCTGTTTTATGCAGTAGTGAAGGTGCTGGGAAGACACTGGTGAGTGTTGTCAGTGAGGACTGCTAAAGTACAGTAGCTGTGGATGCCTTAAGTGGGGTTGAGTATGTGGAAATGGAGATGTATTGTGATTGGAGTTGTGGGACCACTTTTATATAGGGCACGTGAGAATAGGGAGACTAGAGTGGGAGATGTTGGATCTCTTTGAGTCTTTAGTGGTCGAAACAGTGCCATAATAAACCAAATATTTACATTTTGCAGGATAGCTGTAGTGCACAGCTTTGCATTCTTTGTAGTGTAGATATCTTCATACAGAAAGCATAGTGTAGTACGAGCCTAGTTCCTTATACGTTTTCGCCATTTTATTGTCATCATCTCTTGATAGTAGAAGTTACCTTTGTCTTGCCCATAACTGTTAGATATATTTCTTTAACCTGTTTCAGTCCCATTTAATCCATATTTGCAGCATATCCTACCTCTTCTTGATGACAAATGATTGGCAATATCAATGCGGATGTACTGTTATAGGTTCACAGGTAGATACTAGGCTAGTTCCCTTCTGGGCCATTTTAAGCCTAGTCAATTTCCCAGAGGTGAGAATCAAACCATGTATCTTGTTATTTGAGAGGTAAACACCTTAAACATTATTCCAATCCACCTCCCATTATAAATAAAGGACCCCTACTCTTTTCAGTAGGTGCCGTGGGATTTTATATGTCCACCTGATGTACCATCAATTCAGGTAGACGAGGGACATGGTTTTAATGTCTTAACTGAAGGACAGTGCACTCAGGAGTGCAGCAACCCCCCCACCCAATCCTGTACTGTAGTGTATTCAATCTACCTGATGTGGGATTAGAACCCAAAGCTTTCTGCAATAAAGGCGTGTGTGCTACCTGTTGCTCCACTTATTGCGCAACTGAGTCTTTCAGATTTTACTATCATCCATTATGTCTTGCCACATAAGTGTCCTCACCCTCTGTTTAGGTGCAATAAATAAATATGCAATGTCCATAAGACCTGTGCCCACTGAATAATTGTTTTGTTAATCACAGTTGGCTGTCTTTTCTTCAGTACTTAATTTGCTCTTCAGTCATTGCTGTTTGTTGTCTGTGTTTGTTTGAGTTTGCTAACCAGGTGCTTGAACTGATCCAAAAACCATTTAGTCACAGCCCAGGTCAAAAAGCTAGACAATTACAGATGCAAAAGATAAATTTGAGCAAACTGTTAGATGTATGAAATGCTGTCATGTTTTCCCATAATTGTGGATTGCACCCTCCTCCTGGGCTTTTGAATTGCAGCATTTCTAACTTTATTAATTCAGTATCTCAACTATTTCATTACATGTAGTTCTATAAAAAATAGTTAATCTGTATTAAATTATTAGTAACCTTTTAATATTTATAATAATTGTACTGTTTATTTTACCAAAGACAAAATGCCTTCTCACATTTAATGACGGTGGGCATGGTAATGATGATGTTGGTTCATGCCTACTCGAACGTACCCACCAAATTCTCTGTTAACAAAAGTCTCTTTCTCAGAAGTAAAGCATAGGGACACAGAGCCACATTCATTCACGATGATTTACAAGAAATTCTGTTGCAAGATTACATAGCAGACACTTAGATTTTGACTAAAGCAAAATGATAACTGGAACAGAGAACACTCCATACTGGTATGTGTTTTTAGCAATAAGTGTAATTTCTGTATATAGGGTGCCTTCTAATGTCTATTTTGGTTACGTATTTTACTACTAAGACAAATGAATTTTACTAACCAAGTCTGATTTTGTGCCTATACTTGTGCCTGGGAGCTGGGTTGTCATAATAGTTAAGATCTTTATTTCACAGCTACAAGGTGTAGGGTATGATTCTGACTTGTTATTGGCTAGGCTTGTAGACTGATAGACTGATAGCTTAGTGTTTATTTATGAACCAATTATGATACAGTGAGCTGGACATCAGTGTAGGATTTGTTCAGGGATTCAGTATTTCCCTTAATTTTCACAGGCCTTAAGTCCAACAGACATGTAGTCTGTGCCTGAAGTACAGTTGCCCAGACCTAGTTTATTCCTTTTTTGATTGTAAACTGTTCTAAGCCAGATATGTACCTCATTAGGTCTGGACAAGCCATTCCTCCCTGATCCCTTAGGATCGTTACACTTGAGTCGATACATGTGGTTTGTCTCTCGCATTTCCAGGGACATTGAAAGGACTGTTTTGGCAGGTGTAGTCAAACATTGAAGAATAAATGTGGAGCTTTCCTGAATTTTCTTGGTGTGTGAAAGAAAGATTGGGTAGGATTTGTATTTCAGATGTACTGAGGAGTACATCTTGGGTATCACGAATAATGGTACCAAGTAAATCAACAGTATCGATGCCTGCCTATGTAATTAATTTGCTCTTCCATTTAAAGTGGAATTAAGTTGTATTTCAAGGATTTAGCTTGTAGTTAAAGATATATATGCTGGGCATGTCTCTCTCTCTCTCTCTCTCTCTCTCTCTCTCTCTTGGTGTTATTGCTTGACATTTTCATAAGAATATCATGGAAACTGAAATAAGTCTGCTGTGTCGCTGTCCAGGTGAAGTAGCTAAATGTGCAAAATATGAAAAAAGAACTGTTTACCTAGTCAACCCAAAATCTCTACTATAAGGACCTTTTGCCACAGTTCATTCCTAAATCTGATAGGGTTTGGATAGATATTAGTCTACCAACCAGACTAAAATAGTAGCTAACCGGAGATATTATTGTAAAGAGAAGCATAATCTATGCCATCTTTTCTTTTTTTATTGCTGACATGAATGCTTCTTTTTCTCCAGAGTTCTTCAGGCCTTTTGTGGCAAGACAGAAGTAAGTACCATTGGTAATTTTGCCTTTGCTTATTGCAGTTTTTAAGTTTTGCTGTCATATTTGGTAACCAGGTCCATTTTCCTTGGCTAGCCCATGGTTTTCCCAGAAAGTGTGCTTATTGATCTGTCAGCACTCCCAATGCTGAATGAATACTGACACACCAGAAAAAAATATTGAAAATGCAGGTGTAGAATGAGTTTCAGACATAGCTCTTCTCCTTTTAAAATTATTTTTTGCAGCGGGAAAAGCCCCCCACACACACACACACACACACACACACACACACACACACACACACACACACACACTCCTGGACTTGTATATACTAACTCCAAGATCACTATACCTCAGAGTAAAAAGAGTCTTCTGAGAAAGGGCTGTCTCAGACTTATTAAATGTAAATATTTTTTTTCAGCCATTCTGAATATGCATCGTGACTCACTCTAGCAGGTCCTGACATTTCAGATGGTGACTGAAATTGTCAGTAAATATCCCTATTGGAAACCAACCCCCAGGATTACTACTTGCAGTGCCTTTTCTGCTCAATGAAGAATATGATGTAACTAGCTGCAATTAATGATAAAAAATGAACAAGCACAGGAATCTGTCTAGTTCCAACCTCACCACCATGAGTGCTGAGAAAAAGAAAAAAAAAATTAGTGGTTTTAACTTCGTTGATGAGCTCATTCACAGTAATTTCCAAGAATCATAAGACCCAGGTAGTGTTCCAAAGCAACAAGCCTTTATTTGTCACAGCCAAGCGTTCCTCGGTAATAAAAAATCAGAAATATTTTAACAATGTTAAACATAATCAGCTTTTATATACTTAAAAGTAGGTGGGGAAAATGTACGCATTGTTTAATTTTAAACAAGCCTATTCAAGGCAAATGGTATAAACAGGGCCGTAAAAGTGCAATTTCAAACAAGTGCCCACTGCTACTCTTTTGATCAACTAAATCCTAGTTAAGGAAAACACTACCCATCTATTTGCAACCCACATTCCAAAATCGGGCATTAAGAAAAGCATAAAATACACGCAAAAGACTTAATTAAAATTGTTTTTGGCTGCCTAATGTAATAAAACTTTCATCAGGTCTGTGACAGGAACTAAAATCAAGAAAAACATACAACTATCTAACCATAAACATAATCTAACTTGAACACTAAATATAACAATACATCTGTCTAATAATATCTAGTAAGTATCCATCCACGTGTATTAGTGTACATAAAAACTAAGTAATTAACAGCTCAGAAAAAAAATGTCCGTGCTTTGCAAAAAAAAAAAAAAAAAAAAAAACTGTCACGACGGTTTTCATGTTTACAGCCTCAAAACCATGTTTATACAACGAAAACTAGTAGAAAAAACATACAAAAATACAGAAAATGGTGGTTTAAGTAAACTAGTAATGTATAAAAGTGCACAGGCATATGCATGAATGTCCACCAACTTGGCACATCCAGGAATTACACCAATACTACATTATAATAGTGGCAAGAAAAAAAATGGGTGTTTTGAATTTGTTTAAATCTCTGGTGTGATGCAATAAATCTAATCAAAACAGAATTGAGGAACTAAACATATATACATTTATACACAATTTTTATTTAGTATATTTTAGTACTAAAAATATTTCCTCAAAGAAATTCCTTAAAAAAACTTTACAGATTGGGGGGCAGTTTACGTAAATTCAGTACACTCTTAATAGTGCAATAATGAAGTCCTGGTTTTCTAAATGCATTTAATTTCAACTACCAGCATAATTTTTTTTTCTCCAAAACACCGTTGACAATCCCCTTCAAGCTCATCCATCTTTACCCAGTCTAGACTGATAATTTAAAAACAGAATGTCTTTGGTGTTCTAATAAGTATTTGGATAAAGCATTGACGTCTGATGTCAGATGTCACACACAATCTGTAAAGTTTTTTTAGGGAATTTTTTGAGGAAATATTTTTAGTACTAAAATATACTAAATAATAAAAAGAAGTTAGTTGAATTCTTCTTCTTTGATTAGATTTATTGCATCACCACACCAGAGATTTAAACAAATTCAAAACGCATTTTTTTCATGCCAGTATTCCCATGTAGCATTGGTACAATTCCCCCATTTACCATACTGGTGGACATTCATGCACACACCTGAACACACTTTTATTTTATTTATTAATTTATTTTATTTTATGTTTGTTAACCGGGATGGTCCAACCCGGATGAATGTCCATTTTCAGCGGAGTCCCGGGGAGAAAAGCTCCAAGGTACATGTACACATTACAATTATTAGAACAATTAGTGAATGGCAATTACACACAGGTTACAGACAAAGCAGTACAACAATCACATGATGCCTGAGACTTCCAAATCAATCCAAGTATGTATATACAGGTAGTAACGACATATTACCTTCAGGATTAAAAATACATTGAGTAGCTTTAGTTATTGTTTACCCCTTGTTATATGGAGAGGGGTGGCCAAAGAAAGGACATTTTATAGAGGAGAGATATGCGAGATGGGCAGAGCACTAGTCAGGGTTGGTACAGGGGCATATCCAGTGCGATTTGAGGTGATTCTTAAGCTAAGTTTTTGAATACTGTTGAAGGCTCTAGGGTCAGGTCAGCTGGTAGTGGGTTTCATTTTTTTCCGACAGTTGGCAAAGAGAGAGTCACCAGCAGCGTGGTTGGATTTGATTTGTTAGCACTAGGAGTTTGGTGGAGGAGTAGTTGATTGTTGCTGTAGGGGCAGATCATATTTTTTAGGGCAGGGGTATTTTCTGGCCGGTAGAGAACTTTATGGGCAACTATGAGCTAGTTGAGCTGTAGAAGGTGAAGTAGTTCAAGCCAGCCTAGGAGATTTAGGTTGTGGCAGTGGTGGGTTCGGTAGGGTGTGCCAGTAGCAAATCTGGCAATATGGTTGTAACATGATGATTAAGATCAGTTTTGCTCAGGTGGGAGAAAAGAGGAGAGGCATAAAGAAGGGTAGATAGTATATAGGAGCGGGCGACTGCAATTCTTGCCGGAGGGGTGAGGAATGATTTGATCCTGTAGAGAGAGGCAAGGTTTTATTGGTAGTTTTTATAGTTTGATTGATGTGCACATCAAATTGTGACACCCAAAAGTTTAGCTTGGGTTTCTGGGGAGATGATGGTACCATTACTAGCTGTTACGCTGAAGAGTGGCAGGGTGATCTTATGCATAGGGGTGAAGAGACGTGACTTAGTTTTGTTGGGATTTAGGATTAGACGTTGGTTTAATAGCCGTTTTTCAAACAAGGTAAAGGTACTTTGGGTTATTGTAATAAGATTTGCTGGGGTAGTGGCAGAACAAATCAAGGTTGAGTCATCTGCATATTGAATGCAGGTAGAGTCATCTGCATATTGAATGCAGGTAGGGTCATTTATAAAGATGGAGAAGCGAAGGTGACCTAGTATTGAGCCCTGGGGGACTCCAAGCCTGATTGGGAGGTATGAGGATAGTTTACCCTGCCACAGGACTGCCTGTTGCCTGCCTTGTAGGCAGGAATCAAACCACTGGAGCGCCTGATTGTTTAAGGTGATTCAAGGTGTTGTTAGCATTTTGTGATCGACCATGTCAAAGGCCTTGGAAAGGTCTAGAAAGAGAGTGGAGGTTAATTTGTTATTGTTACGGTTGTGGTTGTTAGTAAAAGAGAGGAGGGCTGATAGAGGGCTGATGTAGTGCTGTGATTTGGCCTAAAGCCATGCTGAGGAAGTCTTATTGATGAAAGCGCTTAACCGAATGGTTTTAATCTGTTTTTTATAATAAAAAGTCTACATTTGGTCTATGTCGTAGTGCTGGTGCTGTATTGGAGTCAACACTATTTAGAGGGTATCGTAATATCCATCCAGCTTTGTTTTATTTATCTGCATGCTGAGATTTGGACAGTAGTTTGTTCTGTGTGAGATATTTCATGAGTTGAATATGAACACACTTCTCCGTAATTTTAGCTAGTGGTGACAAAATAGCTTTGGGCCTGAAGTTAGACAGTTCGGCGGAACTGGCCCCCCTTGTGAAGAAATACGGCATGTGAGATTTTCCATATGGCAGGGATGGAAGCTTCTGATATGGTTGTATTGATTAGGATTGAGATTGGGTATGCAACTGCATCTGCAGCGTTTTGTAAGTAGTTGCTGGGAGGAGGTCAGCAGCCAGAGTGGTGGGTCTTAGTTTCCTTAGTAGGGCCTTAATGAGTTGAGTGGAGACTGGTTGGAAACTGAAGGAAGTGTTGGTGTAGCTTTTGGCTGCATTTGGATTAGAACCGGTGAGAGTGAGTTGGCTAGCTGAAGATTGGATAGTTTCAGTGAAGAAGGTGTTAAAGGTGTTAGCAATATCTTCTGGGGATTTTTGTTTGGTGACAGAGGGGTGGTGGGGTGGTGGTTTGGACTGGGTGGAGGAGTGTATTTATTCCTGCTCAGAATTTCTGTGGTTTATTTTGGTGTACTTGCTGTAGGTGGCAATAGTAATTCTTTTTATCTAAAGTTATGGGTTTTTTGGCGTCATTTCTTAGTTTAAATTTAAGTTGGTCAGGTAGGGTTTTTGTTGTGCTTTAGGTGGCCCATGCTTATTCCTGAGTGTAATTTTGGATTTTGTATCTTTAGTAAGCCAAGGTGCAACATTGATCTTGTTTCTAATAGTACGACTAGGAGCATCACAGTCGGGAGTAGTGAGGAATTTGGCATAAAAGTAAGTGACCGCTTCATCTAGGGGGAGGTTTTTAGGGTTGACCAGTTACATGCCTTTAGTTCATTGTTAAACATATTGAGATCAAAGTTTTTGTTGCTTCTTATAGTTCTATTGGTTGCTTGGTAGCAGAAGTTAACTTAAAGCTTGAATATATAGGTGAGGCAGTGATGACTTAGATCAGGTAGGGTGCCTGGTGTATAGAGATGTGGGGAGTTGTTGACTAGTATCCAATCCAGGGTACGGTCTTTATTTTGTGATTTACCTGACCTAGTGCTTGAGGATATGGTTTGGGTAAAACCCATGGAGGCTTACATGAGTTGTGGGGGATTTAGAGGAACAGGCATTCCAGTCAATGTTGAAATCTCCAAGGAGAATGGTTTCTTGCGGCTGGTTATTAGTCAGCCAGCTTAAGAAATCTTCAAGGGGAGTCTATGTTCTTCCCTGGGGGAATGTAGACACAGACAATGTTTATGCTTTTGAGGTTATTAATATGTAGCTTTGTGATGATAATTTCAGCGTTATTGAATTTGGGGGGTTGTAGGGTGTCCATGATGACGTACAAGGTGGACTTGTAAAGTATTGCTACACCTCCATCCTTTTTGGAGGTGCGATCCAGTCTGTGCATGTTGTACCTTGGTGGCAGGAATTCATTGTCCTTGGTGGCTGGTTTTAGCCATGTTTTTGAGACAAAATATATCTGGTGAATGCACTGCCAAGTGGGCATGTAGGTGCTGGATTTTATTATTTGTGCTCCTGATGTTTAGATGGCAGGCCAGGAAGGAGTCTGGGGTCTGTTTGATGGGTCTATTTTGATGGAGTTAGAGAGGGGATTAGGGTCAGTAGTAGGGGTTGGGCCAGGGTTCTGGTGGATGTCGCCATCCACAGTGAGGTTATTTTTTAACCTAGTTATGACTTTCCAGATTCTGAATAGAGTACAGTAATAGTACCTGGGTTTGGGACAGATGTATTTAGGTCTAGAAGGGACATAGTTGTTTGGTTGGTGAGTTGAGTATCTGGGGAAGGTGAGCATTTTTGTGCATTAGTGAAGGAGTTGGCATTCTGAATCTAGGGTAGTGGAAGCCAAGGTAGCCCTTTTTCTCATAGGCGAAGAGAAGATATGGGATGAGTAGTAGGGATGATAGAAGGGTTAGCAGTAAGAGTTTGGGGGTAGGCATATTTATTTGACTGAGATTTGGTGCTAGGTTATGGGGAAATGCAGGGGGAGGGGACAAGTAGTAGTAGGTAGTGTTGGTTAAGTTTAGAGTACTAGTTGTTGCTGATAGGTTTATAGAGGAGTTGGGTGTGGTTGGGTAGATTTAAATTTAGCAATAGTAGGGGCGGGTGGGATTTGGAGGTAGGGTGGGGCACGAAGCGAGCCCAAGTTAAGCAGGGTTTAACCAATTCTCAATTCGCCAGCAATCAGAGGTTACAGGCTAGGTGTATAGTTTACTTTCTAAAGTTCTTTATTTATGTGCACCTTTTTCATAGTATTAGGCAAGTTAAAGTTGTGCTTTAATGTTTTAATTTAGTGTTTTACAGGTGGGTAAGCTGGGAGTTGGTCCCTAGGTTAAACAGTAGCGACTGAGGGTTGTTTTTAGTTAAAGTTGGCTATATTAATAGAAGTTTGTGGGGGGGGTTAGAAGCTATTTTATAGTTGCAGTACATTTACAGTACCATTCAGTAAGAGTTAGGGTTAGTAACCTTGCAATAATCCCTTTTAGCTTTTTTTCAGTACAAGGCTGGGAAATTGTGACTGAGCTCATCAATGAACTTTTAAGACCACTAGTTTCTTTTCTTTTTGTTTTTTTTTTTGTATTTTTAGGTGCAAATAATGAAAAACATTCAGCAGAAAAAAGAAAAAAACTTCCTTAGAAATGCTAGAAACCTAAAAGCATTAAAACTTCCTTAGAAATGCTAGAAACCTAAAAGCATTTGTAATATGCTTTAATCTCTTACTGCTTGTCTAGACGTCCACCTTTTTGTTTGCAGAGTAGCTTATCTTTCTAGAGGTGACATAGTGGACACCCACTAATACCCTGGTTGATCATACACCAGTGCTAGGTCCATTCAGACTCTAGGTAAATTTTACATAATCTGACAAGTTTCATTTTAAGCATGGAAAGATATAGAGCCCCAAGAAGGTTCTATGTAAAAAAAATGTGAATATGTGGGTAGAGTGAGGCTGAGCCCTTTAAGATGACGAGTGGGTTTGCTGTCACAGTTCAAGTCAGAAATGCTTAATTATCACTGTGCCCCTCCACTAGACAGCAGTCCCTAGGTGTCGGTGGAGGGTGTAAATCTTTTTCAAGAAGTCAAGCAAGTGGCTATCTTTCTAGAAGTTTGCTTAACTGTTCCAGTGAATATGGATGTCAGTGTAGGATTTGTTGAGGGGGTCTGGTCTTTGCCTTAATTTTCATAGGCCTCTAGTCCAACAGGCATCTAGTACAGGTACCCAGGACAAGTTAATTCCTTTTTAATTATAAAAAGTTGAAGGAATAATACGTTACAGATGTTCTTTGTTGCAGTCATTACATTTGGGTAATCTGCTGGCAGGTTGCCCTCAGTCGGCCTGAATTAGAAAGTCTTGGATCTTGTGTCAGTTGCTGTCTCCTCTTCCATGACGTCAGGTCGTCAAGGGTATAAAACATGCAGCCGATGCCGTTTTCTTCAGTCTTTCTTGCCGTGCGATGCCCGAAGCAGAAGCATTTCACAAGTGCCGGTCAGCCGACTACTGAAATATTCAAGTTTGAGTTTCAGAACCAAAGTCTTCACTAAAGCTAAGTACCCCCATTGGGGAAATTTTTTTCTTGCTTTTTACCGATGTCAGAAAAAGTTAATAATTGTATTACTTGTGGGAAGCAAATACCTCATACTGTATTTCTTGCTTGGGCCCTGATCACAACGTGCCTGGCTGTCGGTTTTGTGCTAGATTTAACCAACGCACTATTAAGCGTCGGTATATTTTTGCATCAAAGTATTTTGGAAACAGATTTAACTACCCAGAAATGTCGTCGGATAGCAATACGACTACCCGAGTACATAAAAAACGCTAAGGAAAAGGACAGAGAAAGGCAGTCGAGATCCAAAATCGACAACGAAGCTTTTCCTAAGTCTGTCGCCGGTATTCGGTGAGGCACCTTCGCAGCCCCCCCGATACCTGCTACCTTCGAGCAGGCCTCTACCGACACCCATGTGGAGTCCGGCATGCCGCAAGATACTCAAGGTATTGGACCGATGGATGTATCTCCCTCAGATGGGTCCGGAGCCGCTGAGCAGGCCCCGGCTTCTGAGGGTATATTCAGACCTCAACATTTGTACATCAAACCGACGACAGCTACAAAATCAAAGACAAAAGCAACTTCTAAACCTAAAACACCGACGCATGAGAAACATGCACAGGCCTCTAAACCTAAAAAAAAACAGATGATCAAAATGGCTGATGACCTTATTACCTTGATCAGGGGTACCCATCCCTCTCCAGATAAGAGGCCTAAGCAAGACACTGATTATGAATCTTCAGATCAGGTTTCTATTTCTTCTGATTCCTCTTCTGATAAGGAATTATGTATACCTCCCTATGAGGATTCTGATGCTGAGGAGTCTATTCCATCTGCATCTCCTCCTGAGGATTATTCATTTAGGGAAACCTTGCATACTTTGAAGGAGCATTTTCACTGGGAGAGTCAAGACTTCTCAGAATCAAAAAAGAGGCTCAGGGATTTCCTTCTCCCTCAGCACAAGCCTTTAGCAATTCCCCCTGTTTTAGACATTGTAGATGATGTGTTTTCGGAGTCAAGCTTGACCCCTGACTCCTTACCTCCAGCTCCCAGTAAGCCTGACAGATATTACAGAGTCCCCGACTCGCATAAATTTTTATTTAGAAACCCTGCTGCTGATCCTGAAACTATATTTCACAGGGTCCGAAGGGAGTTAAGGCCTCAACAGCAATAAACCCTGCCCCCCCGAAAGAGATTCTAGGGCACTGGACAGATGGGGGAAAAAGGTTTATACATCTGCAACCTTTGCAATCAGGGCCTTAAATTGTCAATTTCATTTGCTTAAGTACCAACAACATGTAGTGGGATTGCTGAAACAGAAAATGATGTTGATTTCAGAATGTGCAGAAAATAAAGAATTGCAGGAATTATTGCATGCAGCTGAACAAGTTGGAAAGCATACCTTGCAATGTGGTTTTGATTCTTTAGAGGCCTCCTGCAGGGCCGCAGTTACTGGATCTGTGATTAGGAGGCATGCCTGGTTAAATGAACAAAATGTGCCTGATCATGTTAAAGCTAAATTGCTAGATGCACCTTTACAGCATGATGTGTTTGGTATTAAGGCAGAAGAGATTTTAAAGAAAATGGAAGACAAAGCTAAGTCTATGCAAACTGTTAAAGATTTCTTACAAGTGCAGCCACCAAGATTCAGACACTGGCCTACAAAAAAAAAATTGGTCCTTTCTCGTGTCAGACAGAGCTCAAAGGGCCAAATCCAGACGCCCTAAGGGTTCCAGGTACCAGGCTCAAGACTCATACAGGTCAAAGCAATGGGGGCGCATCCACCTCCAAATCTGGAGGAGATAAAGCGCAAACCTACAGAAAGCAATTCCAATGACTTCCCTCTGCCTACACCAAGCACTTATCTTTTGGCAGCACCCATAGGGGGAAAATTAGCACTTTTTGCTCAGAATTGGCAGTTAATGACCCCAGGACAAGTGAGTATTAAACATTGTATCACAGGGATACGGATTCCATTTCCACACTCTGCCAATGACAAATGGTTGGCCAGAACTGCCAAAAAAAACAATGGGCAGAGGCACAGAAACAGGTTACTTACCTCATGGATATGGGGGCCATTCAGACAGTACCAGAACAGGAAAAAGGACAAGGTTTTTACTCAAGACTGTTCTTTGTACCCAGAAAGGACAAGGCCTGGTGGCCAATACTGGATTTATCAATTTTGAACACATTCCTGGACATTCCAAAATTCAAAATGCTCACTTTGCAGCAACTTCTGCCCATGCTGGGCAAGAATGCTTGGCTGGTGACTTTAGACCTAAAAGAGGCATACCTGCATGTCCCAAAAAGACAGTCGTGCAGAAGATACCTCAGATTCAAGGCTGGCTTAATGCATTACCAATTCTCTATACTGCCCTTTGGCTTATCTACTGCGCCCAGGGTCTTTACAAAGTGCCTGGCACCAGTAATTGCATTTTGCAGACAAAAGTATTCAGATATATCCTTACTTGGATGACTGTCTCATTCAGGCAGAGAACAAGGACACTCTTCTATGACACCTGGCATTTGTGAAAAGGCTTCTAACATGCCTAGGGTACACAGTAAATGAAAAGAAATCACAGCTGGTACCCTCTCAAAAGATAACATTCCTAGGTGCAAGCTTGAATACAACTGCCCAGATGGCTTACCTCATGCCAGACAAACAAAGGCAACTGACTACTTACTTCAAACTGATGGCAACAAAAACCCAGTCATCTGCAAGACAAATTCTGCAGGCTCTGGGCTTCTTGGCATCCTACATCCTACTAATTCCATATGCAAGACTGCATATGAGGAAACTTCAATGGTACCTAAAAAGTTTATGGAGTCAACATTCACACAGTCTGGAAACGATGATTCCTCTCATTTCCTGCCTGCAACAGGAGTTTCTATGGTGGGCAAAGCCCTGTCACCAAAACATGGGACGGCCCTTCACTCTACCCCCTGCCAGCCATACTTTAACAACAGACGCATCAGATTATGCCTGGGAGGCCCACATGGCAGGAAGATGCATTCAGGGCATATGGGCATCAAATCAAATGCATTTACATATCAACCAGAAAGAGATGCTAGCTGTTCAAAATGCCCTAACAGCCTTCAAGGACTTACTTCATCCAGGAACAACTACTGATAGACGGACAACACCACAGTCATGTGGTATATAAACAAGCAAGGAGGCACACACTCATACCCCCTTTGCAGATTAGCCATGGCACTGTGGGACACAGATTTGACCTACCAAATACATCTTCAAGCTCAATTCCTGCCAGGAAAACAAAACACTCTGGCAGACGATTTAAGCAGAAACCTTATGGATCCTCACGAGTGGAAACTAAATCCACAAGTCTTCAGCATGATAACAGAGAAATGGGGGAGCCCAGACATAGATCTATTTACCTCCCCTCACAATTATCAACTGAAAAGATTCTGCACAAGGACTTATCACAGACAAGCATGGAAAGTGGACGCCCTATCCTTCAGTTGGAAAAACAGTTTATGCCTTTCCTCCTCTGCCTCTTCTACCCAAGGTCCTCCTAAAAGTCAGACAAGAGAAGCCAAAGATGATATTAATTGCCCCAGACTGGCCCTGTCAATACTGGTACCCAATCCTAAGGAACTTGTCTCAATACCCAGCTTGGACCTTGCCTCAAAAACCACAACTACTGTCCCAGCAAAACAATCAGATCCTGCACAATCAACTACAGACTCTGAACCTGGCAGCATGGCTAATTCTGTAATCATACAAATGACACCTCTCAGTAAAGCTGTGATGGATGTCATTTTGGAAGCCAGGAGGCCTAGTACTAGAAAATCTTATGCTGACAAATGGAAGAGATTCTGTGCTTGGAATCGAGCACAAGGAACTGATAACAGCAGAACCACATATTCCTCAGATATTTCAATACTTAACTGAGATACTTGACAAAGGCCTATCTTTCTCCTCAATCATAATCTATGCCTCTGCCATTTCGGCTCATTACAATACAGAGCCACCAATCTTTTCTCATGCTTTAATAAAGCAGTATGTTAGAGGAGCCAAAAATTTAAGGCCTCTTAGAAGATCACCATTATCTGCATGGGACCTCAATTATGTGCTGGAAAAGCTCACCCTGCCTCCATTTGAACCAGCTGTTACCGCTATTATAAAGTTCTTATCATGGAAGACAGCTCTGCTACTAGCAATTACTTCAGCAAGAAGAGTTTCAGAGCTACAGGCCCTCATGGCTGTAGAGCCTTTTATCATATTTTACCGAGACAGGGTCTGAGGACAAATCCTACTTTTATGCCTAAGGTAGTTTCCAGTGTGGCTCTTAACCAAACAATTCATCTGCCAACTTTTTATCCAAATCCACAGAACAAAGGGGAGAAAATTCTGCATTCCTTGGACGTACATACACAGCTAAGATTCTACTTGAGCAGGACTAAAGCTCTAAGAAAAACTGAGCAATTACTAGTGTCATATGCTGCAGGATCAGAAGGAAAGGCTATTTCAAAGCAAACAATTTCAAAGTGGATAAGCCATTGCATCTGTTTCTGCTACTTACATCATGGCAAACCTGTGCCCAAGGGCATTAGGTCTCACTCCACCAGAGCAGCAGCTACTTCAGCAGCCTTTCTCAGAGGAGTACCAACCAAGGACATTCCAGAGGCTGCTACTTGGAGTTCTGTTCACACCTTTACAAAACATTACCATTTGCCTCCCTACTCTAAGTCCAGGGCAGGCTTTACCACTGCGGTGCTGCAGGGCCTTATAGCCTCACCTAATGCTGTTTAGCTCCAGCTTCCCAACCATAGCTTTGGGATTCTACCCAAATGACTGCAACAGTGAAACACGAAGAACATAGTACAGTTGTGTACACTTACCATAAATGTAGATGTTCGAGTGTATTCACTGTTGCAGTCCAGGTTACCCTTCTGCCATCTCCTTGTCATTCTACAGTTTATCTTTCCTTCTCTGTCTTCTACAACCTATGTGGTGTATTTGCTTGTAGGTGAAGGTAAAGTTTATATTGCTGCATGTATATATATATATATATAAATATTTATAATATTGCTACCTTTTTGGGGGCACCTGACATCGGGGGAAAGAAAAACTAAAGAAAATGGCGTCTGCTGCATGTTTTATACCCCTGATGACCTGATGTCATGGAAGAGGAGACAGCAACCGACGCAGGACCCAAGACTTTGGAATTCAGGCCTACTGAGGGCAACCTGCCAGCAGATTACCCAAATGTAATCCAGAGGCTGCTACAAACTTCTAGCTGACTGTCAACATGGGTTTAGACCTTTCCACAGCACTACCACTGCTCTCCTTTCCTTCTCTGACACCATAAATAATAATCGCAATAATAATTGTTTCTCCTCAGCACTATTTATCGATCTATCAAAAGCTTTTGATATGGTTAATCATAATATTCTTCTTGATAAACTTAACCTTTTCTCTCTGAGCTCACATTCTTTACAATGGTTTAGAAGTTATCTAGTAAACAGGCAACAATCAGTGCTTTGGGGGGACAATCTATCAAACTTACTTCCAGTAAATATTGGTGTTCCTCAAGGATCAATCTTAGGACCCCTTCTTTTCTCTTTATTTATCAATGACCTCTATTTGAATGTGACACAAGCTACCTGTATCCAATATGCAGATGACTCTACTTTGATCTGCACTGCTAAAGATGTTTCTTCCCTCCAGTCTATCACCCAAATAACCTTCCAAAACGTTGAAAAATGGTTTATGCAACACTGCCTTCTCCTTAATGCCAAAAAAACTAAGCTTCTTCTCTTTACACCTACTAATAAATCTCCTATACCTTTCTTCACTATCTCCTCAAATAATGCTACAGTTATAAACCCTGATAAAACCACACGTCTATTAGGTGTTACCATCGACAATCATCTTAACTTTGATGACCACATTAACACTACTATTAAAGCTGTTAATAAAAAAATTGGGACACTTTACAGAATTAAACCCTTCCTTACCCCAGCAGCCAGGAAAAACATTGCACAGACCCACCTGATTTCCACCCTTTTCTATGCCTCAGCTATATATACTTCCTTATCTAAAAATAATATTAGCAAACTCTCTACCTGTTATAATAGTATAGCCAGATTCATTACTGCTACTCCCTTTAGAACTCACCACTGTCACAACCTCAAACAACTAAACTGGCTAGAGCTTAACAACCACATACTCTACCAACAATTACTAGTCATTCACAAGACCCTTCACTTCCCAGATAATACTCCTAGCCTGGCTAGACTGATTTCTCCTTATAAAAATCTAGCCACACTTCGCTCTGCTAATAAACTCCTACTTTCCTCAACTAAAATTTACAATAAAGCCGGAGATGCATTAATCTCAAATTCCATAGGTAAACATTGGAATCAACTACCTCAACATATGACTAATCAAGACTCTACCGCACTCTTCAAAAAACATATCA
This sequence comes from Protopterus annectens, assembly GCF_019279795.1. NCBI lineage: Eukaryota > Metazoa > Chordata > Ceratodontiformes > Protopteridae > Protopterus > Protopterus annectens. The sequence continues at coordinate 1,237,239,453 of NC_056739.1, forward strand.
AGGAACATCTTAAAACTCTATGGCTATGTCCTTGTACTAATCCCGACTGAAAGTATGTCTCCCCACATTAATTTTTGCTACCCTTCCCCCTCACTGAGCTCAAACTTACACTTCTATTGTTGAGAGTTTACTTCTTAAAAGCTAGCCTTTTATTTAAAATTGTTGTACTTATCTTATATGTCTTAGATTTGACTTTGTAATCTCTTTTTTTTAAACTCTTAAACTTATATATTGTTTTATAATAACTTTTTGTGATATATCAGTGATATTTTTTTCACATGTAGTGGAGCTTTTCTCCCCGGGCCTCTACTGTAAACGGATATATATCCAGTTGGACTAGCCCGGTCAACAAATGTAAAATAAATAAAATAAATAAATAAATAATGACTGCAACAATGAATACACTCTAACATCTACATTTATGGTAAGTGTACACAACTGTACTTTTTGCAGAGGACTGAACTTCCTTGGCAAAGTGACACCCCCCGCACACACACACTGCCTTATTCAGTGGAGAAGATGCTGATGAAATGGAAAAAAAAATAACTGCTGGCTAGCCAGGTGGCAGCAAGCCATCAGTTTGTCTGAGGCAGGATAGCTTGGACTTTGGTTTCAGAGGATGGGGGAGGTGAAGAAACAGGTAGGGACATGATACGGCAAGAGGTGAGGGCGGGTCAAGCTGTCCTGGGATTGGGTTTGAAAAGGCAGGGAACAAAGGAAACCGGTCTTTTTCAATTTCAGCCTTGGGCAGCTTCCTCTTTCTGGTACTGCACAGCCACCATGTTCTGATTTGTACTGCGATGCCACCACTGCCCCAAGGCAGTACTGATCCTACAGTGGGCTCAGTTGGCTCCTTCGGCTGTGAGAAAGGATGCCTTTGCAGATGCTAAGCAAGCTGGGCATGTTTTGATTGAATTAAAAGACCTGGGTGAACGTAAAGAAAAAGGGGAGTAGGGTAATGTGAAATCAGGGAGCAGGTCATGTGCGAGACTTGAGCAGTGGGTACTGATTGCGGCTACTGTTTGGATTCTTATTCTGATTTATTTTCTTTGTTTAGTTGGGCTGATACAAATCAGGGGTGGGTCCAAGTGGTGCTACATGTGCGTATGCATTTCAGTGCAGAAGGGTATTGGTACAAGATTCATTGTATTGATGGTGGGCTATGGTCGGAATAAGGTGATGTTCTTCATGTTTCACTGTTGCAGTCATCACACTTGGGTTATCTGCTTGCAGGTAGCCCTCAATTGGCCTGAATACCAGAGACTTAGTATTTCTGCATCGGTTGCTGTCGCTTCAGGACTGATGTCAGGTCATCAGGGGTGTAAAAACAGGCAGCCAACGTCATTACATCAGTCTTTCTTGCCAAGGAGGCGCCTGAAGCAGAAGCAGTTCACAAGTGCCGGTCGGCTGCTACCTGCATTTTTCATTTTCGAATTGAATAATCCTGAATTCTTCTAAAGCTAAGTAGCCCATTGGGGATACTTTTTTCTTGCTCTAACCGAATTGTCTTGCCTGTGAGAAGCAAATACCTCGCAGAGATGTTAATTCTTACTGGGTCACCTGTTTAGGCCCAGACCAAGACGTCCCTCGCTGTCGGTTTTGTGCCTTGTTTAATGCCCGAACCATTCGTCATCGGGCTCTCTGTCACTAAATTCTTTTGCTGTCGATCTCCATATTCTGAAATGGCTTCAGTAAGCCATCAGACTACCGATTTTCTGAAAAAAATGTAAGGATAAAGACAGACATGGATCGCACCGGTCCAAAACTGACTATGCTTCCATCAAGCTAGTCGCCAGTCCGCCAGTACTCAGTGAGGCACCTTTGCAGCCCCTGATGCCTGCTTCAGTGGATTTGCAGGGCTCTGAGACTCATTTGGAGTCCGGTATGCCACAAGATACTTCGACTATGGAACCTGCGGATGTCTCTACCTTGGATGGGTCCGGAGCTGCTGTGCAGACACCGGCTTCTGAGGCAGATGTTCTTCGTGTTTCACTGTTGCAGTCATTACATTTGGGTAATCCTGCTGGCAGGTTGCCCTCAACCAGCCTGAATTCCAAAGTCTTGGGTCCGGCGTCGGCTGCTGTCGCCCCTTCCCTGACGTCAGGGGTATAAAAGATGCAGCCAATGCCATTTTCTTCAGTCTTTCTTGCCATGTGGTGCCCGAAGCAGAAGCAGTTCGCAAGTGCTGGTCGGCCATCTCCTGAGATTTTCGTGTTTGAGTTTCAGATCCAAAGTCTTCAATAAAGCTAAGTACCCCATTGGGGAAACTTTTTTCTTGCTCCAGACTGATGTCAGAAAAAGTTAATAATTGTATTTCTTGTGGAAAGCAAATACTTCATAAGGATTTTCATTCTTGCTGTATTCCTTGCCTAGGCCCTGATCACAACATTTTTGGTTGTCGGTTTTGTGCTAGATTTAACCAACGCACTATTAAGCGTCTGTATGATTTTGCTTTAAACTTTTTTGGACGCCGGTTTAATTATCCCGAAATGTCGGATAGCCATCCGACTACCGGAGTTCACAAAAAACGCAAAGAAAAAGAAAAACAACCGAGGCCCAAAACAGACGACAAAGTTTCTCCTAAGCCAGTCGCCGGTTCTCAGTGAGGTGCTTTTGCAGCCCCTGATGCCCACTACTTTAGAGTCGCAGCCAGCTACCGACTCCCACGTTGAGTCGGCCATGCCACTGGATACTCAAGGTATTGGAGCCTTGGACGCTAATCCCTCAGATGGGTCTGGAGCCACTGAGCAGGTACCGGCTTCTGAGGGTGTATTCAGACCTAAACATCTTTACATTAAACCGACTTCAGCATCAAAGACAAAGACTAAAACACCTTCTAAAGCAAGGAAACAAACTCAAGATCCACATGGACAGGCCTTTATGCCCAAAAAACAGATGCTCAAAATGGCTGAAGACTTGAGTACCTTATCAGGGGTTCCCATCCCCCTCCTGATAAGAGACCTAAGCAAGAACACTGACTATGAATCTTCAGATCAGGTTTCTAATTCTTCTGATTCCTCTTCTGATCAGGAATATTCTCTTCCTGCCTATGAGTATTCTGATGCTGAAGAATCTGGTCCTTCAGCATCTCCTTCTAAGGACTATTCCTTTGGGGAAACCTTGCATGCCATGAAGGAGCATTTCCCCTGGGAGAGCCAAGATTTTTCAGAATCTAAAAAGAGGCTCAGGGATTTTCTTTTACTACCTCAGCAAAGGCCTCTAGCTATTCCACCTGTGTTAGACATTTTCAGAGTCTAGTCTGACCCCTGACTCCTTACCCCATCTCCTGTTAAGCCTGACCGATATTACAGGGTTCCTGACTCGCACAAATTTCTTTCTAAAAACCCTGCTGCTGACACAGAAACTATGTCACAGGGTCCAAAGGGAGTTGAGGCTTCCACTGCAAAAAACCCAACCCCCTCTGACAGAGATTCAAGGGCACTGGACAGATGGGGAAAAAGGTTTACACATCTGCAGCTTTGGCTATAAGGGCCTTAAACTGTCAATTTCATATGCATAAGTATCAGCAACATATCATGGGGTTGCTTAAACAGAAAATGTTAAATTCTGAATGAGCAGAAGACAAGGAAATGCAGGATTTATTGTATGCAGCAGAACAAGTTGGAAAACATACTTTGCAATGTGGTTTTGATTCTTTGGAGGCCTCTTGCAGGGCCACAGTTACAGCTTCTGTAATTAGGAGGCATGCTTTGTTAAAGGAACAAAATCTGCCTGATCATGTTAAAGTTAAATTACTAGATGCTGCTTTACAGCATGATACTTTGGTGTTAAGGCAGAAGAGGTGTTAAAGAAAATGGAGGGCAAAGCTAAATCTGTGCAAACTGTCAAAGAATTTTTACAAGTACAGCCACCTAGGTTTAGTAGACACTGGCCTACAAAAAATTGGTCCTTTCCTGTGTCAGACAGACCTCAAAGGGGCAGACCCGGATGCCCTAGGGACAGATCCCAGGCGCAAGGATCTTATAGGCCCAAGCAATGGGGTGCTTCTACTTCCAAAGCTGGAGAAGATCGATCACAAACCTACAGAAAGCAGTCCCAATGACTTCCCCCTGCCTGTACCAAGCACTTATCTTCTGGCAGCACCCTTAGGGGGAAAATTAGCACTTTTTGCTCAAAATTGGCCCATCATAGCCCAGGACAAGTGGGTTCTAAACATAGTGTCACAAGGATACAAGTTCCATTTCCATACTATGCCAAAGGCAAACGGCTGGCCAGATTTGCGAAAAAATCAATGGGCAGAGGACAAAAACAAGTCTTACCCTCATGGACATGGGGGGCCATTCAACAAATACCAGACCAAGAGCAGGGACAAGGATTTTACTCAAGGCTGTTCTTGGTACCCAGAAATGACAACGCTTGAAGGCCTATACTGGCTCTATCTATTCTGAACACTTTCCTGGATATTCCAAAAATTCATAATGTTGACCTTGCAGCAGCTTCTGCCCATGTTGGGCAAGAATGCTTGGCTTTAAACTTTAGACCTAAAAGGGGTATACCTGCATGTTCCAATCAGACAGTCATGCAGACGATACCTCGGATTCAAGGCTTGTTCAATGCATTACCAATTCTCTGCACTGCCCTTTGGCTTATCTACTGCGCCCAGGGTCTCTATAAAGTGCCTGGCACCAGTAATTGCATTTTGCAGACAAAAAGGAATACAAATATATCCTTACTTGGACGACGGTCTCATTCAAGCAGAGAACAATGACATTCTTCTTCAACATCTGGCATTTGTGAAAAGACTTCTAACATGTCTAGGGTACACAGTCAACAAAAAGAAATCAAAACTAGTACCTTCACAAGAGATAACATTCCTGGGTGCAAGCTTGAATACCACTGCCCAGATGGCTTATCTCACACCAGCCAAACAAAGGCAACTGACTGCTTATTTCAAAATTTTGGCAACAAAGGCCCAGTTATCTGAAAGGAAAATTCGGCAGGCTTTGGGCTTCATGGCATCCTGCAATCTACTAATTCCATATGCAAGACTGCATATGAGGAAACTTCAATGGTACCTAAAAAGTGTTTGGACTCAACATTGCCACAGCCTGGAAACGGTCATTTCTCTCATTCCCTGCCTGCAACAGGAGTTTCGATGGTGGGCAAAGGCTTGTCAACAGAACAAGGGACAGCCATTCACATTTACCTCCAGCCAAGCAGACACTAACAACGGATGCTTCAGATTATGCCTGGGGAGCCCACATGGCAGGAAGAGGCATTCAGGGCACATGGTCCCCAAACCAAATTCATCTTCATATCAATCAAAAAGAGATGTTAGCTGTTCAGAATGCCCTGACAGCCTTCAATGACCTACTTCCTCCAGGACAACTATTGATAAAGGCAGACAACACTATGGTCATGTAGTATATAAACAAGCAGGGGGGCACACATGCTTACCCCCTTTGCAGACTAGCCATGACTTTGTGGGACACAGCACTGACTTACCAAGTACATCTGCAAGCACAATTCCTGCCAGGAAAGGAAAATACTCTGGCAGACGAACTGGCAGACGAACTAAGCAGAAACCTCATGGATCCCCATGAGTGGCAGCTGGATCCACAAGTCTTCAGCATAACAAGGAAATAGGGATGCCAGGACATAGACCTATTTGCTTCCCCTCTCAATTACCAACTAAAAGGATTCTGCACAAGGTCTTATCACAGACAAGCATGGAAGTGGACGCCCTATCAGTGTATGCCTTTCCTCCACTGCCTCTCCTCCCCAAGGTGCTCCTAAAGGTCAGACAGGAGAAGCCAAAGATGATACTGATTGCCCTAGACTGGCCACACCAGTACTGGTATCCAATACTAAGGAACTTATCTCTATACCCGGCTTGGACCTTACCTCATATACCTTGACTACTGTCCCAGCAAAACAATCAGATCATGCACAGTCAACTCAGGACATTAAACTTGGCAGCATGGCGGATAATGTAGTCATACAAAAAACACCTCTCAGTAAAGCTGTGATGGTGTCTTTCTGGAAGCCAGAAGGCCTAGTACTAGAAAGTCTTATGCTGGAAAATGGAAGAGATTCTGTGCCTGGAACCAGGCACAAGGAACTGATAACAGCCCTACCAAATATTCCTCAGATTTTGCAATACTTAACTGAGATGCTGAACAAAGGCCTAACTTTTTCATCAATTAAGTGTCATGCCTCTGCCATTTCGGCTCATTACAATACAGACACACCACTTTTTTCTCACCCTTTTACTGAGACAGTACCTCAGAGGAGACAAAAATTTAAGGCCCCCAAGAAAACTACCAATACCTGCATGGGATCTCAACTATGTTTTGGAAAAGCTCACCCTGCCTTCTTTTGAGCCAGCTGCTACAGCTGATGTGAAGTTTTTATCTTGGAAAATAGCTCTGCTCTTAGCAATTACTTCTGCAAGACGAGTTTCAGAGCTACAAATGCTCATGGCTGTGGAACCTTTCATCATTTTTAACCCTGACAGGGTCTCCCTGAGGACAAACCCAACATTTATGCCTAAAGTAGTGTCCAGTGTGGCTCTCAACCAAGCCATCCATCTTCCAACCTTTTACCCAAATCCACAGAACAAGGGTGAGAGAATTCTGCATTCTTTGGATGTACACAGACAGCCTAGATTCTACTTGGACAGAACCAAAGCTTTCAGGAAGACAGAGCAATTACTAGTGGCATATGCTGCAAGATCACAAGGAAAGCCCATCTCAAAGCAGACTATTTCTAAGTGGTTAGGCCACTGCATTCATTTCTGCTACTTACACCATGACAAGCCAGTGCCTAAGGGCAATTAGGCCTCATTCCACCAGAGCTGCAGCCACCTCAGCAGCCTTTCACAGGAGAGTACCAACCAGAGACCTTTTAGAGTCGGCTACTTGGAGTTCAGTGCACACCTTTACAAAGCATTACCATCTGCTACTCTACTCTAAATCCAGGGCAGGCTTTGCCACTGCAGTCCTGCAGGGCCTCCTAGCTGCTCCTACTGCCATCTAGTTCCAGCCTCCAAACCATAGCTTTGGGACTCTACCCAAATGTAATGACTGCAGCAGTGAAACACTAAGAACATAGTACAGTTGTGTACACTTACCATAAATGTAGATGTTCGAGTGTATTCACTGTTGCAGTCCAAGTTACCCTCCCGCCTTTCCCCTTTTTTCTTCTGGATCTTATCCTTCCTTCTCTGATTTATCTATGTGGTGTATTAAGGTAAAATTTATATTGATGTATTTCTGAATATATATATATATAAAGTTTGGCTACCCTTTTAGGGGGCACATGACATCTGGAGCAAGAAAAACTGAAGAAAATGGCGTCTGCTGCATCTTTTATACCCCTGGCGACAGCAGCTGACGCAGGACCCAAGACTTTGGAATTCAGGCCGGCTGAGGGCAACCTGCCAGTAGGATTACCCAAATGTAATGACTGCAACAGTGAATACACTCGAACATCTACATTTATGGTAAGTGTACACAACTGTACTTTCTTCGCTCTACCGATGTTCGAATTAAACAGACGACTTCATTTCTAACCAAAACTACTGAGTTTCTTGAGCCCAGAGTACACACTACACCTAGAAAACTGATGACCAAAGCGCGTGCTCAGGCTCCCATGCCACAAAAACAAATGCTTAGAATGGCTGAAGACCTTATTGCACTGATTAGGGGAAGTCCGCCTTCCCCTGCAAAGAGACAAAGAACCCAGTTCCGTTCAGGTTCTGCAGACCAGGAATCTGATGACTCTGACATTTCTGATTATGAAGACATGCCCTTATCCACCTATGAGGATTCAGATGCAGAGGAAATCATTCCCTCTGCCTCCTCTCCAGAGGATTTTTCTTCTGGTGAAACCTTGCATACTTTAAGAGAGCATTTCCATTGGGGAATGCCAAGACTATCCTCAGTCCAAAAAGAGACTCAGAGAATTTTTAGAGTTGCCTCAGCACAGGCCTTTAGCTATACCCCCTGTCCTGGATGTTGTAAATGATGTTTTCATGGAATCCAGTCTTATTCCTGACACTTTACCTCCTGCCCCTAGGAAACCTGACTTGGTACTACAGAGTACCTTATACTCACAAGTGTCTGTTTCAGAATCCTACTGCTGACCCAGAGATCATTTCTCAGGGGCCTAAAGGTATCAAGGCTACTACAGCCAAGAATCCCACTCCTTCGGACAGGGATTCCAGAGCTTTGGACAGATGGGGTAAGAAGGTATATACCTCTGCAACTCTTGCTATCAGGGCTTTGAATTGCCAGTTTCACATGATAAAGTACCATCAACATATTATGGAGCTTATTAAACAAAAAGTGGTAACTTTTCCAGACTGTGCAGAAAATAAAGAATTGCAGGAGCTTATGCACTCTGCTAACCAAGTCAGTAAGCATACTTTGCAGTCTGGCTTTGATGCCCTATAAGCATCTTGCAGGGCAGCAGTCACTGGCTCTTTACTGAGAAGATATGCTTGGCTGAAGGAGCAGACCTTGCCAAATCATGTCAGATCTAAATTACTAGACGCTCCTTTGAATAAGGACTCTTGTTTGGCACCAAAGCATAAGAGGTTCTTAAAAAAAAATGGAAGAAAAAGCTAAATCTATGCAGACTGTTAAAGAATTCTTACAAGTGCAACCCCCTTGATTCAGTAGGCATTGCCCTTCAAAACACTGGTCCTTTCCAGCCCCCTCCAGGCCTTCTCAAACAAGACCCAGGGGAAACAGACCACCCAGACTACAGTCTCAGGGTATGCAGAGATCTAAGTAATGGAGTGCCCCCACCCCTAAAGCAGGGAATGGTAAGCCACCTCCTTACGGAAAAAGCTCACAATGACTTCTTCAATCCACTTCAAAACTTGCCCTTCATGCAAAAAACTGGATGTCCATCACCCAGGACCGATGGCTCCTCAACATTGTATCCCAGGGGTAAATTTTTATTTCCATTCTCTGCCAACCCCAAGCGTGTTTACAAACCTTCCTCCAAACCAGTGGGCAGAGGCTCAAAACCAAGTACTTTCCCTGCTCAATATCAGAGCTATTCAGCCTGTTCCAGTAAAACAGAGGGGTCAAGGATTCTACTCCAGACTCTTCATGCCCAATCCTGGATCTTTCAATTCTCAACACCTTCCTGGTGGTACCAAAATTCTAAATGCTTACCCTGCACCAGCTTCTTCCTATGTTAGCCAAGGATGCCTGGTTAGTCTCCATAGACTAAAAGAAGCCTATCTGCACATCTCTGTAAGGGAGTCATGCAGGAAGTATCTACATTTCAGGGCAGGATCTATGCATTATCAGTTCTCTGCACTTCCCTTTGGCTTATCTACTGCGCCCAGAGTATTCACAAAATGCCTGGCTCTAGCCATTGCATACTGCAGGCAGAGAAATTTCCAAGTTTACCCATACTTGGATGACTGCCTGATTCAGGTGGACAGTCAGGAATTGCTGCTTCAGCACCTGGCATTTGTAAAAAGCCTTCTCACTTCCTTGGGGTACACCATCAACAAAAAGAAATCACAACTGGTACACAGTCAAAATATTGTATTCCTGGGAACAAGCTTGGACACAACTTCCCAGATGGCATTCCTCACTTCAGAAAAGCAAATCTGTCTGACAGATTACTTCAAACAAATGGCCACCAGAACCCAGCTATCTGCAAGAAAAATACTGCAAGCCCTAGGGTTCATGGTCTCATGTATACTGCTAATTCCTTATGCAAGACTGCATATGAGGAAAAGGTCTTTGGTGCCAACATTCTCAGGACCTGGAAACAGTCATTCCTATCATACCCTGTCTAAGGACAGAGTTCCTTTGGGGGGACAGAAGCATGCAACCAGAACAAGGGACAGACATTCACTCACGCCGCCCAGATCCTGACCACATATGCATCAGACTATGCCTGGGGGGCTCACATGGCTGGCAAATGTATTCAAGGCCACTAGAGCCCAAGTCAGATTCATCTGCACATCAACCAGAAAGAGATGCTAGCTGTACAGAATTCCCGGACAGCTTTCAGATCCCTATTCTTTCCAGGACAACTGCTAATTAAAACCAACATCACAGTTATGTGGTACATCAACAAGCATGGGGGACCCACTCTGCAGGTTAGCCATGGCCCTGTGGCATATGGCCTTGGACATCCAAGTCCACCTACAAGCTCAGTTCCTGCCAGGCAAGCAAAACTCACTGGCAGATGATTTAAGCAGAAATCTCCTAGACCCACACAAGTGGAAATTGGTGCCCAGCATCTTCAACCTTCTGATTCAGAAATGGGGAACTCCAGAGGTGGATCTCTTTGCCTCCCCCTACAACCACCAGCTCAGCAAATTCTGCACCAGGAATCCTCACAACAGGGCCTGGAAAGTGGAAGCCCTATCCTTTCTATGGGAAAAGCTCTGACCCCCTCTGCCCCTTCTCACAAGAGTATTACTCAATATAAAACAAGACAGGCCAAGGACAATTCTGATTGCCTTGGACAGGCCACGCTAGCACTGGTACCCACTCCTGCGCAGCCTGACAACGGTGCCACCCTGGCACCTACACAAGACCTCAACCTTGCTCTCTCAGCAGGAGGGACAGATTTTGCATCCACAATTGCAAACCCTAAATCTTGCAGCCTGGCTTATTCATTGAATTCTGCATCAGCAACCATAAGCAAACAGGCGCTGAACTTTATCCTTGAAGCCAGAAGGCCCAGTACAAAGGAAATCCTATGCTGATAAGTGGAAAAGGTATTGTTCCTTGATTCAGTCTAAAGGAGAGGACACAGCACTGTCCTTCTTACCCCTAATCCTGGATTACCTAGCTGAATTACTCCACAGAGGCCTATCCTTCTCCTCCATTAAGATCCATGCCTCTGCCATCTCAGCTTATTACAACACTGAGTCACCCCTGTTCTCTCACCCCCTCATCAAACAGTTCCTCAGAGGGGCAAACAACTTAAGGCCACCAAGGAGAGCACCCACCCTTGCTTGGGACCTTAACTTTGTGCCCGAAAAGCTCACCCCCCCCCCCCCCCTTGAACCGGCTGCTTCAGCAGAGTTAAAATTCCTCTCTTGGAAAACAGCCTTGCTTCTAGCCATCACTTCAGCTAGAAGAGTGTCTGAGCTACAAGCACTGATGACTGTGGAACCCTTCATTATTTTCCATGCTGACAGGGTTTCCCTCAGGACTAACCCTTCCTTTATGCCTAAAGTTGTGTCCAGTGTGGCTCTCAACCAATCCATCCATTTGCCAACCTTCTTCCCTAATCCTCAAAATAAAGGGGAAAGGATCCTGCACTCTTTGGATGTGCACAGACAACTCAGATTCTACCTTGACAGGACTAAGCCCTTCAGAAAATCTAATCAGTTACTAGTCAGCTTTGCAACAGGGGCAGAGGGCAAGGCAATTTCAAAACAAACCATTTTCAAATGAGGATAGCACACTGCATCCATTTCTGCTACAAGCACCATGGAAAGCCACCCCTCAGGGGGTCAGAACACATTCAACTAGGGCTACATCTACCTTTACAGCATTTCTCAGGGGAGTCCCTACAGGGACATCCTTGAGGCTGCTACCTGGAGCTCTGTACACACCTTCACCAGGCATTACCACCTGCCTATCTTTTCCAAATCCAGGGCAGATTTTGCTACAGCAGTCTTGCAAGGCCTACTAGCCAGCCCTAACTCTTGACTGCCTCTACCCTTCCTCAGCTTTGGGGTTCCACCCAAGTGTGATGACTGCAACAGTGACACGAAGAATATAGTACAGTTGTGTACACTTACCATAAATGTACATGTTCGAGTGTATTCACTGTTTCAGTCCTGGTTTCCCTCCCTCTAGCCCCCTGGTTTTTCTCTCTCTCTCCTCTCTGTGGCTATTACTATTGGTATTTGTATTTACTTTTTACTGGTGGTGTTTTCCCCACCATAACTTAGCTCCCTATTTGGGGGCTCCTGACATTTAGGGCAAGAAAAACTGATGTAATGGCGTCGGCTGCCTGTTTTTATACCCCTGATGACCTGACGTCAGTCCTGAAGCAACAGCAACCAACGCAGAAATACTAAGTCTCTGGTATTTGGGCTGAGGGCTACCTGAAGGCAGATAACCCAAGTGTGATGACTGCAACAGTGAATACACTATAACATCTACATTTATGGTAAGTGTACACAACTGTACTTTCTGCAGATTATTTAACTTTCCATTTTGAGTGTTTTTCCTTCTTTTAGTATTTGTATCTCTGTTTAGTAACTTAAGTGAATAGTGTACCAGTCACTGTCGTTATCAAATTCATGGAATAGTGGCAAAGTCTAGGGGCCTTTTTGTGGATTTTCCTGTGGGGTTGGGGCAGCAGTTACTTTTAGTACATGGGGGCAACAGGTGCTGCTGTTTCGTTTGGGTTGAAGGAGCAATACTCTGCCACTTCTTTTGTCATGCACATGCCTTTTGGCCTGCTTTCCTTTGGGGTATTATAACCTAGTTTGTATACAATACTGCAGCTTTATTTTCTAAAACATTTGATGTTATGTTGTCCTATCTCACCTTCATTCTTACATTGATGGGTTCGAAGCAGGTCATCGGCTCTGACTTGGCCAAATGCCTAGCTGAAGATCTTAAACTTGGCTCGTGGCAAGAAGGTATCCCACAACGCAGTGGTGCAATTCCCCAGATCTCATCTGCCGCTTTACGAGGTTGGATGCGCTCATCTTGGGCCGTGGCTAAGTTGTGAAACCTTCTTATATTTCTGGTCAAAAACCTAATAATTTTGCTGATGTATAGTTCTTTCAACAATATATTGTATTTGTTGGCTTCTCTTTGCTGTTTCTATCTCTTTAGAGAGAATTTTTTCCTCAGGCACTGCTTTTGACGTTGCTTTATATAGGCCTTGGTATCCCTGTAGTGGTAATTGTTATTTGTTTGTTGTAGTTTGTTGTGTCTTGTAGCTCATTTAAATTAGAGAGCTTGTTGTAGTTTCTATGTCTTTTATAGCTCATTTAAGTTGGAGATATGCCTGTTTTAGTTAGAGGGCTCATCTTGTTTCATATTTTGTCTGAAAATCCGAGCCGTTTAAGTTAGAGGTTCTAATTTTCTTCCCTAGATTTTTCTTATTGGCATTGTTTTTTGTAGCATAAGTCTTTAAATATATTAACCTGTTAAATAAGCTTCCCTTGTTGGTATCAGTATGTCTAAAGAACAGAAAGAAAGAGAACATAAGCCTTCGGGTTTCAAAAAATGTCAGAAATGTTCACATAAGATGCCCATCACTGATGGACATATTGTTTGTGTATATTGTCTTGGTGCTATCCATCTCCAGGAGGATTGCACCTTCTGTCATTCGTTTAGTACCAGAGTTCTTCAGGAGAGAAGAAACAAGTTGATTCTTAAAGGGCTTTTAAAACCCTCCTTTGAAGAGGCTATTCCTAGCTGTTCCTCTTCTTCATCTCCTTCAGAAAAAGGTAAATCACATAAGACAATCTCCATTTGCATCGGCTCATTCAGAGCCACCGGTTAAACTACCTAAAATGACTAAGGCTACTACTTCCTTGGCTCCACAGTTTTTGGAGTTGTCGGAAGTCATTATGATTGACAGGCCTGGTTCTTAATCTCCAAAGCCTTCGGGGCAGCAAGATACCTCTTCTCAGAGCCGGTCCATTGAAATTTTCCCGGTTTCTCCAACCTTGAGATCGCCTATCTTCCATAGGTCTCTATCTCCTTCATTATCTTCCAGGTCTACAAGAAATTTATCTGATGAGGACATGGAATGGGTGGTGTGTAGACTCCTTAAGTCGCCAGTGCTGACTTAATTGTTCTCTGCTCCAACACATCTGGTTTTGGAGCCCACTGTGCCCACTATTCTTCCTCCTCCAAGCCGGCCCTTCAGAGCCGGAGTGCTCGGTGCCATCTTCTGTGGATTAGTCGGTTCCGGAATTCCCTTTGGTCTCCTTGGAGCCGGCTTCTGCTCAGATTCTTTCAGAGCTGTCCAGTGAGTCTGAGAGCCGGGATTCTCAGCCCCGATCTTCTTGGGTGCTGAGCTTACCCCTTGGAGTGTCAGCTCGGCTCCTACATCAGCCTCAGGTCTGGTCTTGTTGGCTCCGTTGCTTCCCTCTGTCTCCTCAGAGCCGGCGGGATCCACCATTGAGCTGATGAGTGTGCTGTCTTTCCATTCAGCACCACAGAGGGTTACCAGTGCTCTTCCCCCCCCCAAGGCACCGGCTATTATCTCAGCACCACCCATTCCTCAAGACAGCATAGACCCAAAACCTCAGAATTCCCCTTTGGGTAAAGCCCTCTCATTCGAGGCCTCCCCAGAATATCCTTCTGAGGAGCCACCTCAGAAGAGAACCTGCAAGAGGAAGCATGTTGACTCCCCAGATGAGTCCATTACTTCAGACACTGACCTCGATGAGTTGGAAGGGTCCCCAAAGTCATCCTCTGATGATATCTCATTCACAGATATTCTGGAAATCCTTAAACAAAGAGGTGGCTGGCAGACCACTACCCCTTCTGATGAGGAGTCAGTGTACCTGAAGGCTTTCGGGTCTCAACCTCCAGCCTCCTGGGTGTCCCTGCCTTTTGACTAACTAATGGATCTGGTTAGTCGAAAGGTGTGGGAATCACCTGACACTTTGGAACTGGTCCCTCAGAGGCCAAACAAGTATTTGTCAGCTCCTCTGGGCAAAAAATTCTTAAAGGGAGTACCTGTAGATGCTATGGTGGTGGCAACAGCCACCAAAAAGGAACTTGCAGAGACTTCCTCGTCTGTGCATCCTCCGAATAAAGATTTGAGGATGATGGACCGATATGGGAAGCGTATCTTTGCTTCAGCGACTTTTTCTCTGCGATCGCTGAATTACTTATCCCATTTTACAAGGCTACAAAGAGATCTTCTGAAAGAGCTAAGAGATACTCCTACAAGGTTTAGTAGCTGTGGAGGTGAATGAGAAGGTCTTCTCCCAGCTGTTCACCTTAAATTCTATTGTCACCTCCTCCATGAGGCTTGTATCTTACGCAGCAGATGGAGCGAGCAGGGCAGTAGGTTCCGGAGTTTCCCTTAGGAGACACTCCTGGATGCTCTTGTGTAATTTTGCAGAGCCCTTCAAGTCTACCTTTACCAATGCACCCTTTGATGGTTCCTCACTCTTTGGACCTAACGTAAAAGATGCACTAACTCGATGCGAGCAAGAAGAGAAAACTCTCTCTACCATTGGAGTACATTTTTCCGTACCTTCAAGACCTTATCCCAAAGGTCAGAAGGGCAGAAAGATGTGATTCAAAAGATCCCAGAGATTTTTCCAGGATGCACGGGCTGATAACTTCCCCAGGGGCAGAGGGTGAGGTAATAACGATAGACGCTGCCTCAGAGGCAGAGGGGGAACACAAAACCAAGGTGACCATGATTCATTTCGCAGACGGCCTTATCAGTGCTCCTGAAAAGAGGCCTGGCTGCTCTATATTCTGGAGGCAGTCGGGGGATGTTTGTCAATGTACCCAGAAGCCTGGCTAAATATCACCAACAACGAATGGGTAATAAACATAATATCCAGAGGGTACACCATCCCCTTTTGCTTGCCTGTCCCAACGACCAAAACACTCACAGTTGTTCCACCCAATCTAAGGGAACAAGCAACTATAGAGGTCCAAAAGCTGCTCCAAAAAGGGTCATCCAAGAAGTCCCCGCAGACCAAATAGGATTCGGAACTTACTCGATTCTTTTTAGTGCCAAAAATAACAGGGGACTGGAGGCCCATATTGGATCTAAGCAAGTTAAACGAATCTGTCAAAAAGTCAAAGTTCTGAATGGTGACACTGCAATCTATACTTCCCTTTTTAGGGAAAGACAATTGGATGTGCTCGATAGACCTTCAAGATGATTACTACCACATAAAAATGGACAAGACATTGAGAAAGTACTTGCGCTTCTGGCTGGGAGCCAGCCATTACCAGTTCAGAGCTCTGCCCTTAGGTCTCACTACAGCCCTCAAAGTGTTCACCAAATGTATGGCAGTAGTCATGTCTCACCTGAGATGTCTAGGATTCTGTGTGTTTCTCTATTTAGACGACTGGCTCCTGTCTGCCAACACCAAGCATCTACTCCTGCAGGCCAGGGATCTAACGTTGGACATCTGCAACCAATTGGGCATTATAGTAAATTTGCAAAAATCTGCCTTGTTGCCCCCTCGACTTATTACACTCATAGGAGCAGATCTAGACACCTCATTGATGATAGCACGTCTTCCAGCAGAAAGGTTCGTAGCTCTCCGACATCAAATTCTTCACATCCTTCCCTTGAACAAAATGAAAGCAAAAGTAATAATTTTCTAGACATGGGGACAGCCTTGCTGCGATCTCTTTGCCACTCCCAAGAATGCCAAGTGCAGCAACTACTTTTTCCTAGGGGTTTGGGAGGGTGGCATAATGGTTAAGGTGGCTGCCTTACAAACACAAGGTGCAGGGTTTGAGTCTCACAAGGGATAACTGGCTAGGCTTAAAATGGCTTGCAAGGGCAGTTAGCTTAGTACTAATCTATGAGTGTTCAGTGTAGAATCCAGCTAGCAAGTACGGCTGGTGCTCGGCAACCAAGCTGCTGTGAACAATTGTTAGAAAAAAAGCCAGCACCTCGAGTGGTTCTGATACAAATAATTTATTGTTCAAAAAACTAGACTGGTTTCAGCTATTCAAGCTTTCATCAGTAGTACCTATGAACCTATAATTCTCTGCTTATTAGGAACAATGGCCTCCACAATTACTCTAGTTCCTCTTGCTAGAATGCACATGAGAATACTTCAATGGCTATTGTTCTCCCAATGGTCTCTTCAGGAACTTCCAGTGTCTCACCTGATCAGGATAATGGAATCTTGCAAGAACAACTTGAGATGGTGGATGCATTCCACTCATGTGACAATAGGCAGACCCTTTGTTCCACCTCAAACAATAGCTACAGTGACCACGGACGCTTCCCAGATAAGGGGGGGCATTATCTAGGAAGAACAGTCCAAGGTACATGGCAAGATCACGAGGCTCACTTGCATATAAATGTTCTAGAGATGAGAGCAGTGCTTCTTGCGTTGCTAGCACTTCAAGACACTCTACCTCTAGGGACTATTGCGATCTACTCAGACGATATGTCGGTGGTTTGGTACATAAACAAGCAGGGGGAAACCAGATCTTACCCCCTTTGTCGAGGGGGGAACCAGATCTTACCCCCTTTGTCGAGAAGCCCTAAGAGTTTGGCAATGGGCAGTTTCTTCCCAGTGCTTTCTGATCGCAATGCACATTCCAGGGAAGTCCAACGTGATAGCAGACAAGCTGAGCAGAGCAATCCTTATGCCTCACGAGTGGTCTGTCAGTCACAATGTAGTTGAAATTATTTTCCAGACATGGGGACAGCCTTGCTGCGATTTCTTTGCCACTCCCATGAATGCCAAGTGCAGCAACTACGTTTCCCTAGTTCCCCCTCCCGGGGAAGACAACGAGAGACGCTCTTGCTCACGATTGGCCCTTGGGACTTCTATATGCCTTTCCACCATTTCCTCTGATACCCAGAGTAATTCAGAAAGCACAAAGCTCGGGAAGCAGGAAAATTCTCATTGCCCCTTACTGGCCTTGCCAAGTTTGGTTCCCCTTCCTTTGGCCCCACCTTCAGGAGAAGCCTTGGATTCTGGACCCAGTACCAGATCTGCTGACTCATATGTCAGGGGAGCTTCATCTGTCTCTCCACACCCTCAAACTGAAAGCTTGGTTTAATCTTAATGTCCTCCCGTAAAGCTTCCACTAGAAAGCTTTATTCTAGCAAATGGAAGAGATTTTCCCTATGGGCTCAAGATAAGAACATTGACCCTTTTTCTGCACCTATTCACTCCATTTTGGAATTTCTGGCTGAACTATTCAACAAGGTTCAGCTGCAGCTACCATCAAAGTTCAACTTGCTGCAATTTCAAATGTTCATATTGGCAATACTTCTAACTTAATGTCACACAGGTTGTGTAGAGGCTTTTTAAAAGGTGCTTCTTTACTGAGACCTCCCTTTAAAGAACCCCTTTCTCCCTGGGATCTAAATTTTGTCTTGTCCCATCTCACTTTACCTCCCTTTGAGCCTTCTTCATCTTCAGACCTTAAGTTCCTTTCATGGAAGACCTTATTTCTAGTGGCTATAACTACCGCTAGAAGGGTGTCAGAACTGCAAGCCCTTTCTGTTAAACCACCATATTTGATTTTTCATAAGGATAGGGTATCCTTACACATTAACCCTTCCTTTTTACCTAAAGTTGCTTTTCCAAACAATATAAACCAACCCATAGAACTCCCAGTATTTTTTCCTCAACATAGCAACAAGGCAGATTACAAATTACACCAACTTTACGTGCACCGACAACTCAGATTCTGTTTACATAGAACCAAAGACTTCAGAAAATCTGACCAATTATTTCTATCCTTTTCTGATGCAAGGAAAGGATCATCAGTTTCAAAAACCACTCTTTCTAATTGGGTTTCAAAATGGGTTTCAAATTGTATTACATTTATCTACAAATCTAATAACAAGGCTCTACCTTTCAAAGTGAAGGCTCATTCCACTAGAGCATTGGCTATGTCATCTGCTTTCCAAGCCAGAATTCCTATAGATATTTGTGCAACAGTTATGTGGTCTACTCCACATACTTTTATTACTCATTACAAAGTGGATTTGGCCTCCGGTTCCATGGTGCTGAAAGGTATACTCCCGTGAGCCACCCAGGATAAAGGTGCTAGGGACGCTGTCCCATCAGTGTAAGAATGAAGGTGAGATAGGACAACATAACATAAAGAAGTTATGTACTCACCATAACGTTTCATGTTTGTTGTCCGTCTTTCTGTTCATTCTTACGAACCCTCCCTCCTTCCCCCTGCCATGGACTTCTTGTGGACCTAGCAGATTTTCTCTACCCCGAGTGGCTCCTTGTCTTCGCTTGTTTCTTCTTCCAGTATGCTTCGTATGGACTTGCATATTGTCTGTATGTATATGTGTGTAAGTATGCATATAGTGTACATATTGCTCAGTATTGGCAGCAAACAAGATCTGGGGAATTGCATCATTGCATTGTGGGATACCTTCTTGCCACGAGCCGGGTTTGAGATCTTCAGCTAAGTATTCAGCCAGGATCAGCACCGAATCCATCAGTGTAAGAACGGTGAGATGGACAACAAACATGAAACGTTATGGTGAGTACATAACTTCTTTTTATTAATGACTTTTTTTAAATATTGCACTACTGTTTTGCTGTCTGAAAATTTCTATTGTTCTGGGTTTACTTTCCTGAGTACGAAAACTGCGTGCCCAAGTTAAAACAAAGGAAGGTTAATGGTGGAAGTGCATTTCCCTCTTTGGTAGTTGGTGATTGTCCTGCCTGGGCTATTTGGGGAGAGGAAAAATGGCGATCATAGGAGGTTACTAGGCTATTGGCCCTGAGGCCCTTATGAGCCTAGCCAAGAGTTTAGCCCATGTTTAGACAAATCAGCACCTGATGTCATTGGCCTTTATTGTGCGAGTACTAGGAGATAGGTAGTGTTTTTATGTGGAAGATGTCCCAAATGTGTGACTGGTATGGCTGAGTATTTCAGTTGTGTGCGTAGTTAAAGTAGACACTTCCCCACCTGCAAGTGCTGATGGGTTTAAGTTTTGCTAGTCTTTCTTTGTGTAGTTGATGTAAAGGTAGGTATGGCAGAATCCACAAAGGTAGTCATGTAGGGGAAATTCCCTGAATTTCTGAAAAACTAGCACAAGAGGATTGTGGAGCTATCCTGTGGATTGTTGGTATGGCTGAGAATCCCCAAACTCGGTTATGAAGGAGTTTGAGGGGTGACGGATAAGGATGCAGTGGATGCAGTGCTAAGTTTTTACGACCAGAATTGATTTTCTTGTTTTTAATTTCTGTTGGAGAATTTTGCCTTTTGAACTAAAAGTTAAAAGTTGTCAGGCTGATATTGTGTTCATGCATGTGTAATGGGGTAGTGCTATTGCATGTAGATCTTAATTGGACTCGAATTGGAATACAATTGATTCCCTCACCTTATTTGGTTGCCATTGTGAGCTGTGGAGTTTAAATTGGCAGTACAAAGTTGCACACTGCACTGTATTACTTTATTTGTTGCATTACGATGCTGGATACGTCCCCCATGTCCTTTGTCATTCTGTGCTAACATGTTTTTGGTGATATGAAGTAAAAAGTGATGTACAAGGTAAAAGCCTCGATACATTTAGTTCAAGTATATCCTCTAAATACAAATTAAAAGTTGCCAAGTTGTGTATATCGTAACTTTGCTTGATATTGTATTCATGTATGTTTAACTGGGGGCGCAGGGCTGTTTCATATGGACCTTAATCAGACTCAGACTGGGAACACAGCTGGTTTACGGTCCCATTATTTTGGTTGCCGATGTGAGCTGTGGAGTTTAAATTCGTTTATTTATAGTTTATCTTTTATTTACAAATTTGTTGCATTACAATGCTGGATATTTTGCCCCACTTCTCCCGTCTGTCATTCTGCATCAATATGCAACATGCATTTTGGGTGATGAGTGGTGAGAAGGGGTTTTAAGGAAATACTGAGTAGTAAGTAATGCATTCAGTTCATTTGATTGGGAATTCAGGCTTTAATTTTTCCCCCATAACTTTTATTGGGAATTTATGATGCAGAAGTAAAAAAATATAGCCATGATTGTGAAAGGCCTTTTGCACCTTGGTTAAGGAGAAATGATTGTTGAGCAGAAAAGTAACCTGCAGTGTTTGCCCAGGTTGGGGGGGGGGGGGTTCAGTGCCATTGTTTTGTGTACTGTTATTTTCAGTAATGTTACAGTTTATGTTGCATAATGTAGAACAGTTAAGTTGTATATTTCAGGAGGTGTATTTTCAAAATGCTGTGTGTAGATTTACTTCTGCCCCCCCCCCCCCCCACACACGCACTTTTAGTTTTAGTTCTCATATTTGTTGCCATCTCCATGCAGGGGACCAGCAAAATATCACAGCAGTATGGTACAGTTCTTGTTCATTTGCTGGATCATGTTAGGGGAGAATTGCCATCCCTTAACCACCTGCTATATTTAAAGAACGTTGCACTCTATACTTACAAAATAGTGTGGGGGAGTGGGGGGGGTAAGGGAGTAGAGACTGGCTCCTGGGCTGCTGTTACATTTTTAATTCTAGTGTGATAATTTGCTGTTTTTAAGAGGAAATATTATTTTAGGCATTTAACTCAGAGGTTTTCACGTGCAGCAAAACAAATCTGTATTATCATGGTGAGCTTTACATTGTTTCATAGATATTAAAATAAATCTTATAGTGCAGCCTAAGGGAATTGTCCCCTTGAGTTTTGCACCAGGTTTGCTAGAGCCTACCCCTGAGATTTACTTTGTCACAATTGACAGGATTGGGTCATTGCTGCCAGTCCCCCCGCTTGCATGTTATTTGTATACGTGTTGGTTTTCACTGAGGGTTCATCTGTCCTGCCACATTCCAATAGACTGCTGGTGTGTATTGATATGTGTCAACTGCATGCAGGTTGTTGGGATATGGCTTGGTCTGTTTTTGCAGTATATGAGGATAAGTACTACATGGATAGATGCATGTCAAAGGGGTGTTCAATTGCCGGTGCCACTTTCAAAAAGTTTAGCACCTTTCTGCATTGGAAAGGTCAATGCAGGCCTCCCTTAGACAAAGTTAGGCAGCCTTGAGTAAAGTCTTGGGGCAAAGCAATATGACACTCAAACAGTTGCAAGAATTAATTAGCTTGTTGAATTTTGCATGCAGGGTAATTCCAGTAAGGCAGTCATTCATGAGGCTGCTAGTTGCCAAATGGTCTGGTTGTACGAAACCATACCACCAGATCAGGGTTTTGCAAGACACGAAGAAACACTTAAAGGTATGTTTACATTTTTTAACAGGATACAATGTGCTGGCAATATGGCAGGAAAGGGTGAACCAACCCCCGCTTATTCACAGGTGCTGCAGGAGGGTATGGTTTTTGGTGGCTTATTTCCAGTGACAGTGATTCAGTGGGGCTTGGCTGGATCAAGTTAAATGCAGGCTGAGCCTTTCAACTGCATTGATTAAATTCTCAGTTAATGTGTTATTAGCTGCATTAATACAGAATGTTTGTTTTTGAATAGAGAGAGATTTGGGAGTAAGGAGACAAATATTTGGGGGTGTTAGCATTTAACAAAAGTTGGTTTTACCAGGATTCAATGGAAGATAAATATTCCTGTGTTTTTGGAGTTGGGATGTTTTGTGCTGTACAGGTAAGGGAGGCATCATCTGCATATTGTACAAATGGTGAATGAGGGACTGATTTGTGAAGGTTGTTGGTAACGATGTTGCACAGTAATGGTCCTAGAATTGAGCCTTGGGGTACAACTACTGTAACTAGTAAGAAAGGAGATGGTTCTTGTTTCCATTTTACAGCTTGTAGTATGTCATAAAGGTAGCTATGGAACCAAGATACAGTTGAATGGAAGAGGCCTAGAGAGGCTAGTTCTACCAGTAGTTCTTGAAGTAAGATGGCGTTATATGCTTTGGACATATCTAGGAAGAGAGAGAATTTCTGTTGCTATTAATGTTATCGATGAAACTGCTTAGATTTGTGGTAGTACTGTGGAATGGTCTAAATCCATGTTGGTTAGGGTAGCGTACATTATTACTGATGAGATGATGTAGAAGTTTGTGTATGCATTTTTATAGAATTTTGGACAGCGGTGGTAGAATAGCTATGGGTCTGAAATTAGATAAACCAGTCGAGGGCCCACCTATATGGAGTGGTATAATACGTGATATTTTTTTTAAGAGTAACTGTACATTGCTCTTTGTAATGGACTGGTTTACAAGTGTAGATACTAGATGTGATATAGTTTCTGCTGTTAGTTTAAGATATTTAGTGGGTAAGTTGCTGGCAGCAGGAGCTGAAGTTTTTAAATTCCTGTAGGTGCTTTCTAATGATAGATGCCTGTATTATTTGGAGGAAGAAAGGGGTTAGATGGGTATTTTGGTGAAGGTGTGGTTGTCTGGCCAGGCTGTAATAGCCTTTTTATAGAAGACCAGAATTGTGTGTGTAAATATGAGAGGAAGGACAGAGGAATGATGAGGATGCAGGGAGTAGAGTTGGTAAAGGTGGATGAGTTTAAATACATGAGATCAACAATTCAGAGAGTAATGGTGAGTGTGGAAGAGAGGTGAATAAGAGAGTGCAGACCGGGTGGAGAAGAGTGTCAGGAGTGATTTGTGACGGACTGGTACAAGTAAGAATAAAAGGGAAGGTCTACAAGATGGTGGTGAGACCAGCTTTGTTATATGGGTTGGAAATGGTGGCACTGGCGAAAAGACAGGAGTCAGAGCTGGAGGTGGCAGAGTTAAAGATGTTAAGATTTGAATTGGGTGTGATGAGGATGGACAGTATTAGAAATGAGTATATTAGAGGGTCGGCTCAGGTTGGATGGTTTGGAGACAAATAGCCAGATAGGTGAGATTGCGTTGGTTTGGACGTATGGTGAGGAGGGATGTTGGGTGTATTGGAAGAAGGATGCCAAGGATGGAGCTTCCAGGTAAGAGGAAGGCCTAAAATAAGGTTTATGGATGTTGAGAGAGAGGACATGCAAGTGGCTGGTGTGACAGAACAAGATGCAGAGGACAGGAGGAAATGGAAACTGATCCCTTTAGCAACCTCCTAACAGGAGCAGTCGAAAGAAAAAGAAGATAGAAGATCAGAATCTTTGGGTTGTGTTGGTGTCTGTACTGCAAGTTAGAGTAGCAATCTGTTTAATCTATTTTTATTTTTTTTTGTTTTGAGAGGTTGCAGAGGTGTCAGAAGTTTTGCAAGTACTGCTGAGATCTTGTTTTGGACCATATTTCCCATGATTGATCTGTCTTTATCATGAGCCATCAATAAAGATGTTGAACAGTATTGGGCCTAGAATTGAGCCTTGAACTGAATTTTCAGAAAAACATAACTGCTTGGGTTATGTGAGCTGGCTGAGCAAGTTCAATGTTTTCTTGCCCTGTAGTTTGACTGTGGAGTAGATATGTGTTGACGGTTGTTGGGGGAATAAACCCCCCCCCACATATAATGGGTGTAGAGGCATGTGTTTGTGGACATATTATGGGCATTGTAAGTAGCGACAAAAAAATACATTGTAATTTTCTCGTTATCCTGATCAGAATATAATGTCCATTTTAGCATGTATGTATTTATACAAATGCATGACACAGCTAGAAAAGACCCCAGAGACTCCTAACTAAAAAGATCACCAGAGTAGTGACCCTCTACTACCAAGAGAGGTCATAACTAAAAGGATCAGATCCTTAGCTACTGGGACAGGTTTTGAAGATTTGTCCCTATACTCTCTTATAAACTCCTTTGAGATGATATGTCTACTATCATTTGCTGTTGATACAACCCAAGGCTTCACAAACACTTGACTGGAATCTCCATCAGCAAATAAGACATGCTGGAGAGAGAGATTTTTTACTCAGTACTAGCACCATATCTCATATAATTTTCTATTGCATGTAAACAATGGTGCTTTAAAACAAACCTTGATGGTTGGATGGGTGCCCAAAAATTCATCCTAGTCTCCTGGAGGCAAGAGGTGCTTTATTTTGGTAGTTATGGTCCATGGGCTAACTCTGATCCATAAACTCGTACAAATCTCAGTGAAAGCTACCCTCACCCATGCATTCCCTTTCTTGGCTGTGTCAAATTTCCGTTCATCAGTGCTTGTACTGCATGCTCAGCTTTAAATAACAGGTTGCATTGACAGTTTTTTGCCATGGTCCTTATTGTCTGTTTAATGTTTTGCTTCCAAGGAAATCCAAACTGTGGCATTCAGTGAAGCTACTGAATCAGATGCAGATTGGATAAAGAAGAACTTCATAAGTTTGCATGTGATGCTTATAAAAATCATGTGCTAAGGAGAAAAAGAAATGCTGTATCTGCATTCTGTTTCCAGCTTTGTCAGTCATTGGTCTCCAGTAGTAGTGTTATGGATTTTAAGAAAACATTAACTTGTTAGCAAAAGTAAGCCATTTAAAACTGAATGATGTTAACTACCAACGTTCAAAAACTTCCTTGCTTGCATCTGAGAAGGTTGCAAAGACTAGTTACGTTCAGATGCAAATGGAGACTGTTTAAGCGCACGTATTCAACATTGTGGCTGAAAAAGGCCAAACTACTAAATGTAAAGCAAACAAGTGCATACCTAAAAATACCGCCTTCACTCACCTGTACCTTCCTGTACAAATTCAAACAGTTGCAATCTGGAGTTTGAACTGTGCTAAGCTGACAACAGAAATGTACGTAACCGAACACGTGATTGAGCTTTCTCAATTCACATCAACGCACCCAGCATGATGACACAAATAGAGTTGATACTATGGCTTGCGTGGCTCAAGCACACGAGAACGGCAGGTTTTCTTTTCATTATTGTTTTTATTTTTAATAAATAAATTTAATTAGTTTTAATTATTTCATTGCATTCCAGAACCACAAAGTGCACTGAACAGCTGGCCGCTGGAGTCTGGCAGTTTTGCCAGAATTTAAAATCTTTCCATATGATCTTTGAGTCTCATTAAAAGAAAGTAAAAACTCCATCTGACGAGGAAGATGTAACACTAGCCTCTAGCTTTCTCTAAAAGAAGTATATTTAAGGTTTCACAGTAACCTAATGTATACATCTTCATTGTATTTCTGACAAGTGACTAAATATTTTTGTTGTGAACATTTTTGTTTTTGTGTAATGCAATTAAATACATTTGAAAAAACTCATTTCCATGCCCAGTGGAAAGTAAAATCTTAGAATATTTACTGAAACAAGTTTTCAGTTTCATTGCAAATGGGACAGCGAAAGCTAGCAGCTTCTGCTTTCTTAAATGGATAATTTGTCATTTGGATACATGGAACCCTTCCTGCAAAATTGTCTATCTGTAAGCAGCTACCTGCCTTGTAATTGTGCATTCAGTGACTTGGAACAGTTCCCTACCAAGCTGAATGGCAAATTGTCTGCCTGACAAGAGAACTATGACCATTTCTAACAGATGTTTCTAATGAAGGGAAACAAAAAGAGTTGTAATTTCAGCAGTCGTTAGTCTGAAAGGCTTTATTTAGAACTGAATGGGCCCTGCAGGCAGCCAGAGAATCAATATGAGGCCTCTGCTTTATTGATTGTTCACTGTTTTTAGTAGTAATCTCTTCATTCTGGAAACAGTAGCATTCAGCAAGATTATTTCAAAAACTTTCTAATGTCTTTCTAGCAATTTGAAACGTGTGCCATTTGTGTACATTACTTTTGTGCACTTATTAATATTCCTGTTATGAACATTAGCATGGAAATCTGATCTCTGCCGAGTGTACTGTGATTGGTTTTCTACACTTGACATGCTAGATCTGAATGTGACATGTATCACTGTGTAGATAATTATGATATTTTACATGATGCTGTGATGTTGAGTGGAGTGAAGTGTTGGAAATAATGTCTTAAGAGCAAGGCAATTTGGAAAATGACAAACCTAATTCCTAGCAGCAGCACGTATGCCCAGAGTCATCAAAGGCTGCAGGAGACAGTTTCATCTATTCTAAATCTTGCTTCCATAAATAACATTTTTCCGTTTGGAGACAGGAGACTTCTCTTGTACAAATAGCGTATGTCTAAGTGGACCTCTTCAGTTCCCCATTCATTACAGAAATATTTATTTTTTACCTTTATAAAATGTCTTAGTTGTACAAAGATATGTTTTAACTATATATTAAAATAGTTCATTATTAACTAATTTAATGCATATCTTCACATTGAAATCAGGTTTGGTTTCTAGCAGCACATTCATTTTATTTTTGAAGCATTTTAACTCAATGTTGCCATTTATCGTTCTTGAAATTGTCATAAACTCAGAAAAAATAGCTGTCAGAAAGACCAATTTAGGCTGAATACGATGCCACAAAAGTAACTTGGCTAAAAGCTGCCTGACGAAACAGTTTTTCTTCAGAATGTAAGCACTATCCAAAACCATAATCGTCAGTAGCAGAGCAGTGGAAATTTTGAAAATATAGTTGCAGCATTCCAAAGTTATACTCCAAAAACATTCACTTGTTCTGACCTTTAGCCTAGAAAGCCGCAGTAATCTTGTTAGCCCAGTATTGTGATTCTTTAGGGTCTGCATATGATCAACAGCAACTAAAAACAGGGAAACCATAGTAATTAAGCTACTTCTGACAGAGGGCAAAGATTATTGTATTGCTGGTTGCTGCACTCCACCATAATTTTAGTACTGAAGTTAACTGCATACTTCACTTTGTCACTACCATAGGTTATTTCAGGAAGCATCAACACAAATTAGGAATCACAAGAGTCATACCTGCCTTAATGCAGTTGTAGCTGTGCAGATGGCAAATTACTATTTTTCTAACTTGCAGTAAGAGTTTAGATATTTCCAGAATGGCTGAGTAGATATTAACCTATAACCTTTATAATGTAAGTAGCTTTTGAAAGTGATCTTGTTGCCATCTTTGGAATCTTATCTGTAAAGACACTGAAAATGCTGGCCACTACTTTGTCAGATTTACATGGCATTTTAATGCCATCTGTTTTGCAGAAGCTCTGAACAACTAGTCACTTTAAGACTACCAATGGCTCATACTGTACTTGAATTCTCTATTGGCACTTTTGATCTTGATAGAATGTGTAAATATCCATAGTGACCTAATCCTTTTTGACAATTCCTGTTCTAAAATAAACTGCATCTAAATTGCATATAAACACAATGTGCAAGATACCTGTGCCCGTCTTAAGTAACTAATTTTCAAATATTTTAATAGAAGCATTGAATCATACCTTCTAGAATTTTTTTTAGTATAGTGTCTTGTTGCAGATGGTGTGCAGTGTTTGTAGGTGCCAGATTTTGCACTCATCCAGCAACGGTTTCCTGCTCTTAATGGTACCTTGCATTTCAGTGTTGTACTCATGCTGTCAAAACTGTGTGTATCCTTATGGAAACTGCAGTAATATCAATGAACTTTACTTACTCTTGCAGATTGTTGTACTTGTCTACCAGAATTGAAGCAAACTAAATTATTTGCTGATATGTTTTCGATTTAGTTGTGTGTACTGTATGTTTGTGGAACTTAACAGTTGTTCCTATTGTATATGCTCTTTGGTTCAGTGGAAGCAACCCAGTCAACAGTGAGAAAAATGTAATGCTGGGGAAGAATGTAGATGCTGTCTCTAACGTCAGACCCCCCCTCCCCCCATGGTATAGATGATATTTGACCAACTGTATGTGACCATTTTGTTTTATCCACAGCAGTATCTTGCCACCATTATGTGGGTGTGAAAGGGTGAACCCACAGTAGTAGTATCAAGCAGGGGAAATGCATGAATCAAGTTTAGTATCTGTACCTGAAAGCATCAGCAGACAACCTTTCCAAAAACATGAATTGATTCCTTGACTTCCTTTGATACCGTCAATTCCTTGTTTAAGAACTAGTTGTAAAAATGTTCCTTGTCCATGCATTGCTCTCCATAGATTCCAAGTGTGAATTGTGCATGCTGTTTTCGTTGTTTTTTTAAAAGTGCCTCCAATATTCAATCTGTTAAAAATCACTACCCACATCCTTCACATTATTTTCTGACCTTTAGCAATTTATTGCTCAATGTTCATTCATTGTTTTCATTATTTATTTCTGCATTTTAACCAGGACCATACCTGTCGTAAAATATCTAGGGTGGCTAGTTTTCTTTATCATTCACTGTCTTGAGTGTTTTGATGTAGGCCTTAAAAACAGCATCTAATTGTTTTTGTTTCCCTTTGACATATTGCAGACAGTGAAGTAGCTAATGTCATTCAACTATATTTTTCTGGCAAATTGGTAGTGATTCAGTTCTGGTAACAAAAGGACATACATATTTTAAATAGATGGACAAGCATTTGAGAGCTCTATGAAAATGTCCTTTTTCCTGCAACAACAACAAAAAAAAACCCTCCATTTATTTGAGCCATTGCTACATTGGTCTAGTTACTTTAGTGCATGGTGCTTCTCTGCTGAAATGAGAAGTTTTCCTGATTTACACTATTTACTTTTAACTGTTCTAGGCAATATTTCAGGAATGGCAAGTTAAAAAAGCTTAGGACAGTGTGACTCTCTAGTTCATTATTTTACAGCAATAAACTAGAGAGACTTCAGTTCTTACTTTTGTGTCTGTTGTCTGAATACCAAGTGCACCCAACCTGCTTTTCTCCCATTTTGACTTCTGGCTCCTTCCTATTAATACTTGGTTCTTGAAGGTTTGTGGTGAAGATCTTTTTCACAGTTGGATTATTTATTATTATTGAGTTGTAACATATTGTGAATGCAGTTTTCTTCCCCGGCCTTGTATAATAAACTGGATTCTTTTAAGTCCCTTTTTGACCATGTACTGGGCCATCTTTTTTTTTTTTTTTTTTTTTTTTTTTTTTTAGGGATTAAGATATCTTTACTTTTAAAGTTGGTGCAGTAAGCATACTTTGTGAGAAATGCATCCTCCCAATTAAGGAATGGTCAGTGATGAGAATTTTTGTGTCTTTCGGCTTTTCCCGATTAGGGGTCGCCACAGCGGAACTCTGGTCCGCTAATGGTTGGCAGTTGATTTTTACATACTGGCTTGCCAGGCCTGATGCACAACCTTCAACGAAGGTATGCCCATTCACGCATGTCTCCACGCAGAAAACGCTCTAGCTGAGAATCGAACCGGACAGGGTCTTACTGTGAGGCGACAACGCTACCGCAGCACCACCACAGCGGGTACAATGGTCAGTGATGAGAATACTAGTAGTATATCAGAATTTTGTAAGAGTTCAGTGAGGAGGTATGTTCATAACGGATATCATGCATAGAAAATGGGATGTGAATGACGCACCACCAATGTTCTAATTAGATGATTAGAGGAAATACTTGAAGTTATAAAATATAGAATATAAATAGTAGTTAGCATACTGATCCTGAAACCGCATTGTTACAGGTGAAGTAATAGTTCAGAACTGGAAGATGCTTTGCATGGATGCATAATAAAGTTAATGTATACACTTAATGTGCAAGTACATTGTACCATTTCTAATTAATTTACCCTGAACTTAGAGTGATACTTTGTTAGGTATGCTGCCATGAGGAACTAAAGAGTGAGAAAAGCCACAAGTATAAGTACTGCCTGTGCAAAGAAACTAAATAAACACTGAGCAGGATATGAAGGGTTGTGGGAAGTGTAATAGATGGAAGGGGGAGAAGAGCAATTGAGGGAGGAATGAAAAGGAAGGGATTAGACATGAACAAGATAGGAATAATAAGACAGAAACAGATTAGGCAAAGTGGAATCTGCAAGAGAGAAAGCAAACTAAGGAAGTGCAAACTAGCAATAGGGTTGCAAGAATACAAGGACATCAAGCGAGGAGAAGTGAGTATCAAACTGAAATTTTGAGAGAATGGGTTGAGGTAGTTGTCATGGACCACTCCTCACTCAGGATTTGCAGCAGTTGGTGCCTAAATAAACCAGAAGTGTTTCTAAAGTCAGGGAAGAGAATCCTAGGTGGGAGAGCCAAGTTTATATGAAAGCTTATACCCCTGATCTGTGGGGCAGAAAACTTTAGTATAGCCCAGATGTGCAGAATCTGAGTAATGGCACTAATACTTTGAGGGGGGAGTGGTTATAAATAGCATATGGATTGTCCATCCTGGTGGGAGAAATTTTTGGTTTCCCAATGGTCACATGTACTCCCATGCAAGTAAAGGCTTATTGTACAGAAAAGGGTCATTACAAAGAGTTTGTGGGTGTGGTACTGTCATATTGATGGGAGCATGACTGCATCCTAGGAGGGTAAAGCAGGCTACCACAGTGACATGGATGCTTATGCCATCCATCAGGGGTGGGGTTAGGAACTGAAAAGCAAAATGCTTCATAGTCAGTATTCTAAATGATGGAGGGCTGCAAGGGGGTGGGGAATGGTGCTGAGTAGTTCCTCTGCTGCTGGACAATTAGGGTGTGTCCTGAAACATAGAAAGACCCTACTCTAGGGGTGTGTGAGGACAGACCCTTGAGCTAGTGGGACTCAGATACCCATTCACAGCAGCTGGATAGATGTACAAGTGTTGACAGGGGCTTAAACTCCTCTGTTACTAATGAGATGACGGCTTCCTGCAGTCCTTGTTCACACAGGTGAGTATCGGGCCCTCTGACTCTGAGAACAAACTCAAGAGCTATAGCAGGAGAGCTTGATGGTCGGCAGACATGGAGGGGGAAAAAGACTCTGAAGGAAAAAAAAAGTACAATAAAGTTGTTATATACACGGAATAAAGTGCAACCACACCAAAAATCACTTGGAACAGTGGCACTGATGGCCAGTTAAGACTGGAAGATACAGATTTAGCGTAAAAGTAATTTAATTATCCAATTTGTCTCACCAAGACTTCATCAGAAAAACAAATGAAACAGTAAAACTCAAACAGCACATCTTAAATACATTCCTTATACATATAATTAATCAATTAACCAGTAAAAATTCACATTGACTCAAGAATGTTCACCAAGTTGAAAAGACAAAATGCTTATAACTATATTCATCTAAATGAAAGGAAAGTGTGGATTACACTTTCCTAATAGTTAACTTTCTATGTTTCAAGAAGCATTCAATATTTATTGCGTCATTTAATCCAGGCCTCCTATCTGCCCTCAGTTTTATTTGCCAAGAAGTTTCCCTCTGTTCTATCACATTTTTAAAATCTCCACCCCAGGGGTCTGTTTTCACCACCTCCAAGATTGAAAATAAAAACTTCTTGAATTACATATCACTGAATGCTTATATAAAGCATTATTCTCATCCTTAGTTTTGATACTGGTTAAATTGTCAAACCCATTTCTTGTTTTTACCACCCCCATCCAAATAATGACCATTGTCTTGTAAGCATGCTTCTTCAAAAATTTTCAACATCTGACTAAGTACAAGTGTGTAGCTAGGTTTGTAAAAAACACTATAATCATCTTTAACATGTTTCAACACATAATTCAAATTTAATTTTCGAACATACAGTTTAAAATCAATGACAGATGTTCTTCATTCCACATTGCTGCAGTCCTAACTATTGGGTAGTCCGCTGTCCAGTCGGCCCGAATACCAAAGTATATGGCTGACGTCGGTCAGGGCGCATTAGACTGACGTCAGTACGTCAGGGTACTAATGCGCATGACTGACGTCATATCCTGAGTCTTTTTTGCCGCATGGTCCGATGCAGAAGCAATTTTGCGAGTGCAGGTTGGCGTTCTGAAAGTTTCTGAAGTCAGAGTTTCAGACCGAATCAAAGTTGGCTAAGTACCCCGTTGGGGAATATTTTGTTTTTTTCTTGCCTCAGTATTTAACCGGATGTCAGAAAAAGTGAATAACTGTATTTCTTGTGGGAAACCGATACCTCATAGGGATTACCATACTTTGTGTATACCTTGTTTAGGGCCTGAGCACGACGTTGTTGGATGCCGCTCTTGTGCTAGATTTAACAAACGCACTATTAAGAGAAGGTTAGACTGTGCCAGGTTAGTTGTTGGGAAGCGTTGTAATTATAAAATGCCGTCGGATGCTCCGACGCCCGCTTCGGCCAAAAAGCGCAAGGACAAAGCAGCAAAGCCTACAGTGGAAGAACCGACAGTCCCTGACGTCGGTTCTTTAGAAGGCTCAGTGGAGCCGGAGGTTCTGCCAGGTGTTTCTTTGGAGTCTCAGGGAGAGACTTTACTGTTACAGGATGTATCCTCTCAGGAAGTAGGCCAGGCTGAGGGGCTTCTCAGGTGGCTGTTCTTCCCTCTCTTCCTAAGGTGGTTAGAGCCTTCCCTTCTGTTTCCAAGGCTTCTTTGAGAGGCAGGCCAAGTTTAGCTTCAGTGGGGGTTTCTCCTAGTGCTTCAGGGTCTTTGCCTAAGAAACATATGCTTAAAATGGCAGAGGATTTGATTACTATGATTAGAGGTTCTATGCCCCTCCTGATAAGAGGCCTAGGGTGGAACCTGAGTTTGAGAGTTTTGAGCAATGTTCGGAGGCTTCTGAGTCTTCGGCTGAAGACTTGCAGGAGTATCCTCCTTATTCTGATTCTGATGTGGATGATTCTCCTCCTTCAGCTTCTCCTCCTGAGGATTTTTCATTTTCAGAGACTCTGCATTCCATGAGGGAGCATTTTAAATGGGAAGGTCAAGATTTCTCTGATTCCAGGAAGAGGCTTAGGGAATTCTTGTTTTTACCCCAGCATAGGCCTTTAGCTATACCTCCTGTTCTGAATGTGGTGGAAGATGTTTTTGCAGAGGCTTCCCTGAATCCTGATTCTTTGCCTCCTGCCCCAGTTAAACCGGATAGGTACTATAGGGTGCCTGAAGCTCATAAGTATCTTTTTAAGAGTCCTAGGGCAGACCCAGAAACTGTCCCTCAGGGGCCTAAAGGAGTGAAGGCCTCTGTTGTTAAAAATCCTGTTCCTCCTGATAAAGAGGCAAGGGCTTTGGATAGATGGGGAAAGAAAGTGTATACTTCTTCCACTTTAGCCATGAGGGCGTTGAATTGTCAGTTTCACATGTTAAAATATCAGAATTACCTCCTTTCACAATTGAAATCTAAGGTGGATGCTCTGGCAGAAGGAATTGAGTGTAAAGAGTTGCAGGATTTAGTTCATGTGTCTGAACAGGTAGGTAAACATTCCTTGCAGTGTGGTTTTGATGCTGTGCAGGCCTCCTCGAGGGTGGCTGCCACTGGTTCTGTTCTTCGTAGGCATGCCTGGTTGAGAGATCAGAATTTAGCTGAGCATGTTAAAACAAGGATTTTGGATGCTCCTTTGCAGTCTGATGTGTTGTTTGGTTCGCCTGTGGAAGCAGTTTTAAAGAAAATGGAGGACAAGGCTAAGTCTATGCAAACTGTTAAGGATTTTTTGCAGGTGCAGCCTCCGAAGTTTAGTAGAAATTGGCCTACTAAGGGATGGACTTATCCTGCTTATGATTCCCAGTCTAGGGGTAGGTCTAGACGTGGTAGGGGCAGAGCTCAAGGTTCTTTTAGGCCTAGGACAGGGAGTTCCCCTGCTCAGACTTCTGGTGAGGGCAGGGGTCAGTCCTTTCGTAAGCATTCCCAATGTCCTGCCTTTTCAGCTGCCAGTACATTCCCGCCTGGCAGCACCTTTGGGAGGAAGGCTGTCTCTTTTCAAAGACAATTGGGATTTAATTACCCAAGACAGATGGGTTCTGGATATCATTCACCACGGTTACAGGTTTTATTTCCATACCTTGCCTCCTTTCAAAGGCATGCCAGACATTCCTCCTCTACAAAGAAAAGAGGCTCACAAGCAAATATCTCTGTTGCTCCAAATAGGGGCCATTCAGCCAGTTCCTGTGCCAGAAAGGGGCCTAGGATTTTATTCTCGCCTGTTCCTAGTACCGAAAAAGGGGAACACGTGGAGACCAATTTTGGATTTATCTATCCTCAACACTTATCTGGACATTCCCAAGTTCAAAATGTTGACGTTACAACAGCTTTTACCTCTGCTGGGCAAAGATCACTGGATGGTAACTTTAGATCTCAAGGAAGCTTACCTTCATGTGCCTATAAGACTAAGTTGCAGGAAGTATCTGCGTTTCGAGCTGGAAATTCTCATTATCAGTTCTCTGCATTGCCCTTTGGCTTATCCACTGCCCAGAGTATTCACAAAGGTTCTGGCTCCAGTGATAGCTTACTTCAGGCTAAAAGGAATTCAAATCTATCCTTACTTGGACGACTGCCTGATTCTAGCTCAAGAAAAGGAAGACCTTCTACAGCATTTGGATTATGTCATAGCAGTGCTAAGATGCCTAGGGTATTCTGTGAACGAAATAAAGTCCAGTCTAGTACCCTCTCAAGACATGTGCTTTCTGGGTGTGAGACTGAATACAGCAGCCCAGATGGCCTTTTAACCCCGGACAAACAAAAGAATCTTTCCAGTTACTTCCATCAACTATCTCTTCAGTCCGGGCTGACTGCAAGGACAGTCCTTCAAGCCTTAGGGTTCATGGCATCTTGTATTCTGGTGCTTCCCAATGCCAAACTGCATATGAGGAAGCTGCAATGGTATCTCAAAATGTATGGACACAGCACTGCCAGGATTTGGACACTGTCATTCAAATAATACCTTGCATTCAAAAGGAATTTTTGTGGTGGGCTCAGGAATGTCACCTAAACAAGGGACTCTCTGTGACCCGGCCAGAGGCGAGTCAGATTCTAACGACAGATGCCTCAGACATTGCTTGGGGAGCTCATCTAAATGGAAAGTGGATACAAGACAAGTGGCCTGCCAGACTACAGCATCTACATATCAACATGAAAGAGATGTTAGCAGTCCAGTTTGCATTAATGGCTTTCAAGGAGTTACTTCTTCCAGGGCAGGTGTTGATTCTAACAGACAACACGACTGTCATGTGGTACATCAACAAACAAGGGGAACACATTCTTACCCATTGTGCAGGCAAGCAATGATTTTATGGGAGACTGCGCTCAGCTTGCAACTAACTCTTCAGGCAAGGTTTCTGCCGGAGCACAGAACTCCTTAGCAGATGTGTTAAGCAGACAAATCATGGATCCCCACGAGTGGAAACTGGATCTTCATGTATTTCAAAATTGACAGTGTCATGGGGAACTCCAGACATAGATCTGTTCGCTTCTCCACTAAACCACCAGCTGCCAAAGTTTTGCACAAAGAGGTTTCATCACACAGCTTGGAAAGTGGATGCTCTTTCTTTCAGTTGGAAAAATCTTCATGTGTATGCTTTTCCACCTCTGCCTCTTCTCCCAAAGGTGCTTCTAAAGGTCAGACAAGACAAGCCAAGGATGATTTTAATAGCTCCAGATTGGCCTCGGCAGCACTGGTACCCATTACTGAGGAGTCTGGTAAGGAAGCCTCCATGGCCTTTACCCTTGATTCCACACCTGTTGTCTCAGAGGGACGGTCACCTGCTCAATGTCAAGCTTCACTCTCTTCATCTAACAGCCTGGCATATTCTGTTTTGAAAGACAGCAGGTCTCAACTTCCTCAACAAGTTTTAAATGTGATTATGGAAGCCAGAAGACCTAGTACAAGGAAAGTGTACGCAGAAAAATGGAAGAGATTTTTATTTTGGAGTGCAGCAAACAATTTGGAGATTTCTGAGCCTAATTTGAGTGTGGCTCTTCAATATCTTACTGAGTTATTGGACAAAGGTTTGTCTTTCTCTTCCATTAAGATTCATGCTGCAGCAATTTCAGCTCACTATGATTGTGACCCACCATTGTTTTCGCATCCTTTGTTCAAGCAATTTCTTAGAGGGGCAAAGAATATAAGACCCCCACGTAGAGCTCCTACTCCTGCTTGGGATCTCAGTTTTGTGTTGGAGAAACTTACTCTACAACCTTTTGAGCCTGCGGCTACTGCTGAATTGAAATACTTGTCATGGAAGACTGCTTTTTGTTGGCCATTACTTCTGCAAGAAGGGTTTCTGAGTTGCAGGCCCTTATGGCGGTAGAGCCTTTTGATTTTTCATAAGGATAGGGTATCTTACGTACTAATCCTTCCTTTATGCCTAAGGTGGTTTCTAGTGTGGCTTTAAACCAAACTATTCATTTGCCTACTTTTTATGCAGATCCCCAAAATAAAGGGGAAAAGATTTTGCACACTTTAGATGTACACAGGCAATTGCGTTATTATTTGAGCAGGACTAAGGATTTTAGGCAGTCTCAGCAGTTGTTTGTTTCTTTTGCTTTGTGTTCAAGAGGGCAAGCCTGTGTCAAAACAAACTATTTCTAGGTGGATTGGGTTTTGCATTGCATTTTGTTATTCCCATCATGGCAAGGAGATTCCAGCTGGGATTAGGCCTCATTCCACTAGGGCTACTGCCACTTCAACAGCATTTCTAAGGGGGGTGGCAACTAAGGATATTTTGGAGGCAGCTACTTGGAGTTCAGTGCATACTTTCTCTAAGCATTCTCACCTTCCTCTCTACTCTAAGTCTAGGGCTGGTTTTGCCACAGCTATTTTGCAAGGCATGTTGTCAGTTCCTGCTTCCTTATGATTTGCTATCCTCCCTTACCTCTGCTTTGGGATTCTACCCAATAGTTAGGACTGCAGCAATGTGGAATGAAGAACATAGTACAGTTTTGTACCTACCATAAATGTAGATGTTCGAGGATCCACATTGCTGCAGTCCAATTTACCCTCCCTCCTTCCCCTCTGTGTTTAGGGGTGGTTGTGTAGGTGAGGTTATATTCTGGTAATTTTGTATATATTGTACATATTTTTGGTGCAGGTATGTTTGGAGTTTTTGGTTTTGGCCTTATCTTTTCAGGGTCTTCTGACATCTGGGGCAAGAAAAGACTGAGGATATGACGTCGGTCATGCGCATTAGTACCCTGACGTACTGACGTCAGTCTAATGCGCCCTGACCGACGTCAGCCATATACTTTGGTATTCGGGCCGACTGGACAGCGGACTACCCAATAGTTAGGACTGCAGCAATGTGGATCCTCGAACATCTACATTTATGGTAGGTACAAAACTGTACTTTCTAGAAAAGTCCGCCCTTCTAGTGGGCACAAAATTAAAGCCGTAACCTAACAATTTAACCTGGGAATCACTTAAAGTGGTTCCAGGTAAATTTATAATCTTAAACTGATCTCCAAAATGTCTTACTCTTCATCGTTGGAGTATTCTGAAGCTGTCAGCTCTCTCTGCTTCACGTTCTGAGTTCTTAAAACTCGATTTTCTCTCTTGGGTAAAAAAGGACCACCTTTGGAATGCACTTCTGCTGCGTTCAAACTCGCAGCAGCCGAATTAACAGCCGCTTCATTGCCAGCTGCAGAGCCTGCTGCTTCCACCTCGCTCTCATCGCCAGAAGGGATTGCGGCCTGATTCTCCAACCTAAAAAAAAAAAAAAAAAAAAAAAAAAAACTTTGTGACCAATTTCGAGGAACTTGATTGGTCAATAGAACCGTTTACCTATCGTGGTCTATTTGTAGACTGTTTTCGGGACCATCCTTTTTATGGCTTTCAAAGTCATTATTTGGTGTTTTCTTTTTTGTTACTGGAATCCGGTACAAAGTTAGTATATGCAATACCATTCTCGTAGGCTTCCACATCCCTCAGTAATTTACTGTGCTTACGCTCTGACCTCATTCTCATGAGTGTCAACTTCCTTTAGAAGCTGATCATATAAATTATCAGAATCAAAGTCCTTCAACATAGAACTAAGTTCTTCATTAAGTTTCATAATGTCCTGAGAAGACCGTTTATTTTTGTTATTGTCTATCAGTAATTTTAAAAAGTGGATACCAGCATTGTTGAGAAACTGTTAGTTCATCAGAAAAATTGAAGGCAGACAGGAGGCCTGGATTAAATGGCACAATAATTATTAAGTGCTTCTTGAAACATTAACACTTTCCTTTTATTTAGTACTTGTTAGTATGTCGCAGGCTGCAATGTTTTGATATATATGCTTTTTAAAGTTGAATATAGTTGTAAGCATTTTGTCTTTTTAACTTGGTGAACGTTCTTGAGTCAGTGAATTTTTATTGGTTAATTGATTAATTATATGTATAAGGAATATATTTAAGATGTGCTGTTTGAGTTTTACTGTTTCATTTGTTTTTCTGATGAAGTCTTGGTGAGACGAAAGTGGAAAATTAAATTACTTTTACGCTAAATCTGTATCTTCCAGTCTTTATTGACCATCAGTGCCACTGTTCAAAGTTGTTATATATCCTTAAGTTATACCTAGGGAGCTGAAAGTCTGCAGCATCATTAATTGTAAAGTAACATCTAATCGTGGAAAGTGTTTCAGAAATGTTGAACTTTTATATTCAAGATATCAGTGATTGGAATTGCAATGTGAGATTTACTATTTCCTGTATTAAAACTGAATGATCACGGTTAACTTGGTCTGTTTTTATGCTGAGTTATATTAATTTTGAAATCTGCATGAGTCTCAGAATTGGCAGTAGATGCCACATTGCTCTGAGCCATGCCAGGACTGAGAAGGGCCTCCTCAAAATAGATTCTGAGAAGGGCCTCCTCAAAATAGTTTTCATGTATAGTCATAGGACTGCATACATATCTGCTGACCTCATCAGATCCAGACAGAGAAAGTTTTGAAACATGAAGAGAACAAGTCTAACACATGACTTCCTTACTTAGTTTAGCAGAAGCATATCGGTGTCGAGCAGGAATGGAAACCAAACCAGAAGTAGATTAAAATAAGGCAGCAAATGAGTGTGCCAAAAAGCAAACAAAAGAATATAAAGAGATGGATTAGATGAGAAGGCAAAAAATGTGGAAAAGGCGTAAATATATTTGCAAGTACAGAAAAGTCCTGGAGCAACCTAATATTGGTCAGGATTTGACAACACTTATGGTTAAGGAGAGGTAAATTTAAACCAAAAGATGAAAGGTTAATTTTGGCAGTCTGGAATAGTGGACCACATGCACGTTTGTTTACAAAGTATATAGACCATGTAAGAGAAACTGATGCAGGTTCTGTAAAACAGAACCGGAAACAGTCACGCATCTAATGCAGAGGGCCTGCATATTGAAAGGCATAATGTGGCAAGATGGTTCCATTGGGGATTGTGCAAACGGTACTATATGAAGTAGCTGAGAAGCATTGGAAACATGAGCCACAAAGCATAATACAAAATGATGAAGTTTTTATCACATGGAATCACCCATTACCATCATTTCATAAAATAAATGCGAGAAAACCAGATGTAGTAGTACATGAAAAAACAAAAGTAACATTGATCATTGAAATTGCTACAACCAGTGATTAGTGTATTGTATACAGAGAGACAATCATGCAATACCAGGATTTGCAAGCAGAAATGAGGACAATGTGCAAGATACCCAGACAGTTCTTATAGTAGTAGGAGCAATGAGTCTCAAAGAATTTACAGTATTATTTAGGTATGCTACCGATACATATAACTCCTTATGAATTGCAAGAGTAGTCAATGCTGGGTAAGTTGCAGGTGTTGCAAAGTGCACTGTTGGCTAACATCAAAGATGGAAACAATACTAACTTCATGAACTTTAATGGTACTTTGATTTAGGAATGGGGTCAATTCCTGTCATTGTATTAGAAACCCAAAAGACTTGGAGAGATTAAACTGAAATGAAATTAGGAAGGTTGCTTACTCTTTCGTCATCTTTTAGGATGGTTAGGCATAAGCCAGATGCAAAAACTTCATTTTACTATCTTTTTTTAACACCTTTATTGAAGTATCACTTGTGACATAGGTAAACTTATATTTATATAAAAGAAAACAACCATATTAACATGTTCACAGTTACAAACATTATATATATTTTTTTCTGTACAATATAATTGACATTACAGAAGATAGTTCCTGCCTTCCCTTAAACCTTATTCCTCCTCCAAAATATTTTTCTGCATGTATTGTTCCTGCAATTTTTTCTGTGTAATTTTCTCCTACCATTTTCTGAAGATCCCACTTTAGTTCAGTTCTCCATTGTAGTATTGTGAGCACAGCTAGAGAGGCTGGATATTTAGTTTTCCTCAGATATTGGTCTGATTGTGAAGGCCAGCCATGAAAAAGTGGTCTCATGTAAGGTCTAATGGCTGCTGTGTAAGATATGGTACTAAATTGTCGAGTTAATCAGCTGGTTTAGAATTGAGATGTGGATGTTTCTCTAAATTGAGATTTTTCTCTTGTAAGATGCATACTAGTGGCATTGATAATTTGTGTAGTACCCTTTTATTTTATACTTGGTTAAAAATAGCTCTAAATATATATTTGTGGTGAACATTGGGATGGGACTGGGAGCACCAGAGAGTGCAGGAAGTTGCCTGATTTGTTTTCCATAAATAATGAAGAAATGTAACAATGGCCTACATTTTTGCAGCAAGTCGGTTACTTTAGTATTAACGTGCCCTTTTTTTTTCAGTAGGAATAGAGCTACCTTTCTAGTTCCCCCTTTTGGAAGAGCTGAATGTGGCTAGTGTAACTGATGGTTCATTATAAGACTCCCTAGTGTAGTTTAGTCATAATACAGGGGGGACTAGCCACAGATGGACATCAGTTTTTGGGGCAGACTTCCAAGACCAGTTGGACATTTCCAGTACAGGTTCAGGGCATCCCAAAGCACTCCGCAGGAAACTTGGCTGTAATGGGAAGGTAACCTGCACCATCTACAGTAGTTTTTTGCTGCAAGAGTAAGTGGTTGGTGGTCTTATTAGACTTCATTGGTCATTCTGAGGTAGTAGTAGAAATTTGCTATTTCTTCTATATTTAAACTTCTTTTCCCAGAATCTGGTTATTTTTTTCTGTTGAGGTTCCCAGGAAAAAGGCAAAGTACCCCCATGGGGGAAACATGTTCCCTAAAAGTGGTAGTCATTTGTAGTGCCATATATCTAAAGTATGATCATAACTGATTTTGTTAAGCATAATTTATGATCCACTGGAGAAACAGTTTTTACTGTAGTAGCATTTTTTGTTTTTATTCCTTGCCAGCTAAAAGCCAGCATGTGGTTATTTTTATTGTCATGAACTTCCAGTTTTGAAGCTGTTATACAGCCAGCTTTATATTTGTGCCTAACCTAAAGTTACTGCGCAGGTTTTATATTTAAAATTTCTTCTGATATAAAACCAGAAAGTGGACACATATATTTATAATGTTCAATTCATTTCCTTTGGTATTAAGACAAATATAAGAGCATATGGGCTACTGCTCACTTCTTTGAGTAGTGAAAAGGACATTGTTTTCTTATACTTGCTAAGCATGCGCAAAGTGAGTGGGCGTATACAGTTTTTGACTGAAAAGTATTGGGTAAAAGAGCACATACAAATGAAATTGCCATGTAACTGATTTGTTCAGTGATTCCACTGAAAATCAGAATATCAAAACAATTACTTGCTCTCTAAGATGGTATCTTATTTTACACTTGGAAGCAATCCCTCCATGCATAATCGATTTTATGCATGTCCTCAGTCATTTTCTATAAATGTTACTCGTCATGTACTGCAAAGGAATGTAAAGAAGTGACAGTTGCTGTTGAAGGCCTTCATCTTTGTTAGAGCTTTTATTTAAACACTGTATAATCGAACCAAAGAAATTACATTAAATGAAATGTCATATTCAAAGATCTTAAATAGCTGTAGTAAGAACATGTAATCTCTGTTAAACTGTATGATAATGCCATATATACAGGTAGTGTATGAATTTGATATGCCAATAATTTTGAAAATATACCAGCTTATTTCTGTAACTGTCTGGACATATGTGAAGTCAAAAGATGCTTGTTCAAATTATTCCCTAGCTTTGATTGATTGATTGATTGATTAGAAAAAATGCAATATGTCCATGAAATGGCTTTCTTCAAGAAAGAAGTGAAGAAAGAAAAATGTTAAACAAGACCATTCAGCAAAAATCTGTTTAAATGTTTGACATATTAACTTTGACAAACTGTTTAATCTGCTGACAAAACTCTCTCTCCCTTAATAGTTACATGCCAGTGCATCAGATAGCTGTTAGAAGTGATGCCTGAACTTTCA
Organism: Protopterus annectens; assembly: GCF_019279795.1. Lineage (NCBI taxonomy): Eukaryota > Metazoa > Chordata > Ceratodontiformes > Protopteridae > Protopterus > Protopterus annectens. The sequence goes on from NC_056739.1 coordinate 1,237,281,981, forward strand.
TTCAGAAGTTTCAGTGGAACTTCTTATCCACACTGATAATTGTTGAATAAAAGCAGACCAAAATCCACAAATCCAGACTACAGCAATTGGATTGCAGGCTGTCAAAAACTGACGTCTAGACTTTGAAGAACCATAATGCTGTCAAGACAAAGTCATACATGTTTTGATGCAATCATACAGACCTTTTTCTATCAAAGGTTTTATTCTTACAATCTTACAAACCTCCCTGTTGCACTTTTCAAATGTCATTACATCACTTAGTTTGGTAAGGCCTTAAAACAGTTCACTTTTGCCTGCTGCGACTCTCAACAGGCATTGACATTATAAATTAAAGGCACTTGATGTAAAAGTTCAGTCTACCTTTATTGGTGATTAAATATTTTAATTTAATTAAGATGGCAGTGACTTACTGCACCTCTGAGGTAAACCATTCAGATACACACTGTAGTTGTATAACACAAAAATTGTGGTATTACATTTTCCACTGATCTTACTAATTCTGTAGGTTTAAGAGTAGTCTGATGTAAGCATACAAGCCCAACTAATTGTCAGGTGAACCATTGCATTTTTTTGGTCTGCCAATTTAGGAAGACCCAGTAATTGCACATTTTCCATGCCCACGTGAGTCTCTGACTCCTCTGTCTTCAAAGCCCGATGTTCATTGTCTGCCTGTAACTGTCTGAGATGCTGTTCCGTATATACTTCTTTAGCCATCTACATGTGATTATTCTGCATTGCATTACATTTTTAGGTCCACCAACTACATCATGTGCGCACCAGTTGTCCCAGTAATTTCGTCAAATTTATGTTTAAGGAAGGCCATCATAAATCTCTCTCTGTTGCAAAAGAAGTTCTGTGGTGCAGCGTTTTCATTTTTATCATGGAAAGGTCCCAGAGCAGAGCTCCTCCTGAGTGTGGCCATTTGCAGCAGGGTTTACTTCACGGAACTTACTTTTCATGGAAAATGTGAAGACTGTTCTCTTGTTTTGTGGTAAAGCACAACAATCACAAAGTAAAGCAGTAACTCACAGTTTTTAAATAATTAAGGAGGTTAAGTTAAAATTCTCTCAGTTTTAAAATAATCCTCAGCCTTCCTTTAAGGACTGTGACCAAGAACCCTGTCAGTTTGAAGAGTTAAGCATTTCTGCTTACAAGTCATGGAAGCCTTTACCATTGGCAGGAAAGCTTACTCGTCTTCACAGAAGATAAATTACACTCTTTTTTTGAGTTATTGGCCTTTGGACTTCCAAGAAGGTGTTTATGCTAAGCATGGAGCTGGTCTCAGGACAAACACATTCTCCAGTTACCTTTCCACTTTGGGCCTTCTTTCACAATACAGAAACTGAACTACCCCGTGGGAGTATAAAGTTGGCATAATAGCTGTATAATTTACCTTTTATATCTTTCTGGGTCTTTTGGCCAATGCTGCCTGGCTATTCTCCATCCCTTTGTATTCCAGTTGGCCCATTCATTTCCCATCACCATGGTAAGTGTCTACCAAGAAGGTACATCATCCAGGGTAGTCATCGGTGATGGTTCCAAGATTTTTTGTTTTTCTCCTTTAACCCTGTACATTCACAGGTAAGGTTACCAGTAGATGGCTGTACAATGTCAAATGACCCCCAATTTCTGCGTGGGCATTTTCAGCAAGCAGTCCTGTCACTTGCAGTAATGTACCACAGGCATTTCTGTCAAATATCCACTATGAACAGTCAGCCTGAGGGAGCCTCCCCTGAGCATGTATACACCTTCGTTCCTGAAAGGGGCATGTGTCTTCCACTTCACGCCTTTGTTCTCCCCAGCAAGCTTCTCCAGCTACAAGGTCACTAACTGAACCCAGGTCACCTGGGTCACAGGACGACTCCTCTATGCCATGTTGCTTAAAGATGCTTTGAGGTGATGTTACAGTGCACTTGATGCATCCAGTATTAGAACATTCCAGCAGGGATGTTTTCCTATAATTCTTTCAGTAACACAAGGTAAGACGAACCAGAATTTGTAGCTAAGCTTAAAACCACCAACAAAATGTGCGTCAAATCCAAGTGCAACTCTTTCAAAACAGCTAACATTTAGCAGGTATATTAAGATAAAGTAATGTAAACTTCACTTTAAATGAAAAGTGAATTGCACTTGACGTCTTAATAGTGCATTCAGAACTAGTCTGATAATAAATGTTTGAAGTAGAGAGGAACTGAGAAACAGCCAGGTATTTCTGAATTATACTTTTTAAATGCAGTAGTTTAGTCAGGTGGCAGACTGTATATAAAAAAACAAAAAAAAAAAACAGCTGCTTGAAATGATGAACCTTGTCCATATGATAAACAAAGATGACTTTTGAAGCACTGATCGTTCTGTACTTTGGGTTGTCAAAAAAACGTCTCTTTGCTTTTCTCATAGAGAACAGATTAATGTGGTTTTGGCAAGTATGCAGGAAAGTGGTCGACAATCTGGTGAAGATGATTTGGGGCAGACAGGAAGAAGGCAAGAGGGTACAAGGGCATCCAGCAAAGAGACTGACGTATTGTGAGAGAGAAGACCTGTGACAGTCGGGCATAATTGTGAAAGAAGGTAGGAGAGAGGCATTGAATCGAGAGAGATGGTGGCAATCTACACCACACACTGACTCCATGTAGAAAATGGAGTGGGGGTTGATAACGACTGATGGAGTAGGAAAGGGAAGCAGGGACATCTTTAGACCTAGATAAAAAAACAACTATGTAGATTTGCTGTACAAGGCAGAATGGCTTTCTAATTACAACTGTGACATGTTGGCTGAAAGACTTCTCACTATCCATGTTGAGTACACACTTTCTAATAATGAGGGTCTGCTTTAAGGGATACACCAGTGATAGGGGATAGGAGTCTTATTGAATGTAACTTTGCTGTACATTTTAGTATTTAGAGTGAGCCCATAATTAGCACACCTGATGTAGGCCTGATCTAGGCTCTTGCTGGAGAATTTGGGTATCATCAAATGAGCTGGCGATGACTACCATTTTGCAGTCTTCCAAAGCTTAATTACACATGGACTTTAGATGCCTGATTTTACATATGAAAAGTAAATGTCAAATGAGTGGAACCAAGAATGAACCCCATAGGGCACCACTAGTAACATTTGTTCAGCTAGAGAAGATATTTCCTTCTTTGGACAATGTAAGCGTGGTTTGTAACCGGGTAACTGTTTAGAAGATGTATGTTAGGTTTAATGTTGAGACTAAATAGTTGGCATATAATGCCTGTGTGGGAAAAGGCATCAGAGGCTTTAACAAGGTCAAGGCGGGCATTCTGGACAGTTTAGCAATTGCAAAACATCAACCAGATATTGTAGGTGTGACCTGCCTTTAATTCAGACTGACTAGGGTTGGGGGTCTGGAGGTGAATTAGTTCAGCAGTAATGTGTTCCTTTGTTTTGCAGATCAGCTGATGCTGGTTGTAAGCCTATCATTAACTGGGGTTTGTTGTGGGCTTGCCTGTATTTGGGAGGGTTAACAACTGTTTCTCCAAGTTTCAGGTGGATAACCTGTGGAAAGACTAAGGTTAAATAGATTTTGGGGAGTTTGAGCTATGTGGTGGTTGACACTTGCTAGTTGAAAGCCTGGATATTTGTCTGGACCCATGCTGTGTAAGTGTTTTAGGTTTGGAAGGAAAATAATCCACTTAATTAAAGGTAAGTGGTACAGTTGATTGGAGGGGGTAGGAGTCTGAGAGTCATGAAGCTGAAGCTAGGTTAATCAGTAAGTGTATTGGCTATAGTGTCTGGCTTGGAGTGGAATACATAGTTTGGAGAGAAATTTGGAACAGAGCCAGGTGTTCTAAATGTCTTAATGGAGCTGAAGAAGGCCGTATGGTTGTCATTACTGGAAGCAATTCTGAGTTCGTAAGCGCCATTGTGCTTTCTAATTGTATGCTTGTTGGGCTGCTTACTACTTAAGTTGCTTTTATAATGTAAGATGGAACTTTTTTTTAACTAATGGGCATGTATTTTTTCCATATAGAGTTAAGCCAGTATGGTGGAACATCCGATATAAATTATTTATTTATTTTAATTTATTACTGTTCATAAGGTTATAGATGTAAATAGCCTGTTTTCTACATCTTATGGTATTCCATAAATATAAACTCATTGGCCTAGTGTACCTCAATGCTACAAAATCCGTTCTTCAAATTACCCGATGTAATGACTGCATTCTGCTGTACAATTAACAGCCATGCTTTGTTCTTTCCCTCACTTGTTTAACAGTGTTAACTGC